>NC_053400.1:24153500-24453500 GCF_016859285.1 Xiphias gladius | reverse complement strand
TAGATGTAGGTTATGAGATGAGAACTGCTTTCTTAAAAAAAAACCTTTTGATGTGCTGGTAACAGTCTCTGCACAACATGAATTCAATAACACAATTTCTTTTGAAACTGTACCATCAGAGAAATTATGTATTCAGCAGAGACTCCAAATATTATCTACAAAATTATTAGTTATTCCTTTTCATAAGAAATGTCAAAGAGACAAAAACACTCATTGGTTTGTTGCTTACTTTACCTAGATCCATTTTGCAGGATTTTGTGGGTGTTTGGATGATTTTAAAGGGCTCTGAGGACAGGAAGATAGTAAAGCAAGCTCTAACTGAATATGACATAATGAGTGCCAGAAAGAAGTGAAAAGTCTAATGCATAACTCTCTAATTGGTGTCTACTTTGGCATGGGGGTGGAAGACCACCAGAAGGATAGAGCACAACTGGGGATAGAAGCAATAAATAGGAAGGAGCAGATGGTCTACTCCAGAGGACAGACACCCAAACGCATGCAACAAACTGGACACCATAAAAGTTGGAAGTTGGTGTGGGTGTGTGTGAGAGAAATAGAGAGATTGTAAGTGTTTGAGTGTGTTGGAGAGGGACAGAGAGAGTGCCTGTCACTGTAATGTATATGTATTTTAAGGCCAGGAAGTGTAAGAACAAGTTAAATTCGTCCCTGAATTATGAGTCCTTATGGATTAGGCAAATAAATTTTATATTATACTGTGTGTGTGTGTGTGTGTGTGTACCTATGAGGATCATTGTGATTACACATATTACACACTATACGTGACAACCACCCATCATTATTGCTTTCTTTATGACATTAGTCTGCTTTTAGTAAACTGAATTATGGATTTTGACATTACACTAGTAATGAGCCATTGAGCATTACACATGGGTGTTAATGGAGTATGCATGCTTTCTCTTTTGGTGTGCAGAACAATTTTCAGAAGATATTAGGATTTAATGAATGCAACTAACCAACTATGGCTCCAGTGACATTTAGGAATCTTGCTGTGTAAAAGAAATTTACATTGCTGATGCTGATTTTATCTGCTGCATGTGGGGAACGGGTATGGTTTCCCCATCACTTTAGCATTGTATGTAGTCCACAAACAGCGCAGGAGTGATTTGCCATAATTGGCTGTTATGCAAATTAAAAAGGTGCAAATTGGAAGTGGGTTCTTGGCTTTTTTGATATTTCAAATAGGGGATGCAGAGACATTATAATGCTGATGAGGAATTGAGAGCTACAGTTTTGCAGTTAAACTGATTGCCAAACCTATAATAGGGCATGTGTGGGCGATAGGTGAAGGACAGGCACTGGTGAAAGAACACTGACCTCATGCAGCCTATTTATTATTATGCATTTAGAATCTATTGGAGGCCTTAAAAAGGCGACATAAACTGTTTTACACATTACTGTCATATTACATCAAATCACATGTAATAAAAGATGAACTGGATAATAAATACAAAATGGCAGAGGTACAAATGAAGCTAAATGAAGAGAATTTTCAGAGGCTGATATTCTAAATGACTTTCAGTGTTACATAGTGTTTTGGGAGCTGGGTAAACCATGTCAACACCTGATGGGATAGTGGAGTGTCTCTTGTTGAAGCGGACTGTGGTGGGAGCACACGTTCATCTCCATTTGGGACCAAGGCTGGCAGACATCAATGTCGATTCCCTAGGTAATCCAGGTGTTTATTATTTTTTTGGCTTCCCAGTTTAGCAATCTGCATCTTTCTGAGCTTGCAATCCAGATTTGGTCCATTGTGTGCAGTTTAGACTGAAGAGTGTTTGAAGTGTACAAAAACACACAAGCTTATGCATACACATGACAAGCATAGACACACTCACACGCATGCACTCACAGTGCAAACAGTTTGTCTTTGATTCAGTCTCAACCTGGCCAAAGAACCAATTGAACCCACCCCCCCTCAGTCCTGCATCTTGCTGTACTCTGCCTGGACATCTTCACCTTTCTGCACTCCTTCCTGGCTGAAGAAGTATTAGGATTATTCCATTGAATTTACAGTCAATAGTAATCAATTCTTAGGTAATCTTAAAAATATTTACCATTACCTGAAAAGGACACACTCAAGTGACTATAAACCATACTGATCTGAGATGTAAGGAGACATATCACTTCCACTTCAGTATTATTCTAAGTTATGTCTATTTTTAGCTTCAACTGGTAAAGCATTGTTTGCCTTGCTTGCCCTGGCAGCATGCCACTGCTTAAACATTATTTTTACCAAGGTAGCCTTAGACCCCAGTAGAAGAAAAGGACAACACTGTGTACCACTAACTCTCTACATTAAATGTTTATGGTTTAAATGCAGAGGGTTTAATCTCATTCGTGTAATTTCATTAAAGCAAACACAGTGCCTACCATTATATCAGCCACCGTAGAAACTGATATGATGGCAGGTATACATGTTATGCATATTATAAGTCACTGTGTTCATCAGGTTGCATTCAAAATTAGAAAAATTAAGTTAAGGCATTGTAACCCTAGATTTTTGAGCACAGGTTGAGGCCTTTAACAGAGTTCCCCAATCTCTGCTCCCCAGAGCAGAACAATCTCTTGTCTCCGGTATTGTGCATTAAATAAATTACAGAATGAGAAATAATTTTCCTCAATTGTGAAATGTGAAAGAAATTAGCACATCTTCATCCTAAATTGTTAATTTTAAACACCCCTTAAAATGGCAAAAGATTTTATTGAAAATTATAAATATGTGCCGATTAATTTTGATTTACATTTTGTAATTTCTTTTTATTACATTTTTCCCCTTATTAATTTGCTGTCCTAATCACATTAGTATTATATGCTATTAAAATTTAACGTCACATTGGAAGATCCAGAGCTTGAATGTATGGCTTGTAAGAAAAAAAACTGCATGAAAGAAAAATAATTTGCATTTTTTTCAATCTATGTGGCCGTATCCTATATAATCCTCTGAAAATGTTTTATGTCAAGTCATTTTCATTACTTAATGCCCAAACCTCCACTGCTGTGTTGCATTCTTGACTGATTTTCTTTTGCATGATATTGTCCTCTTATCCCTGTCTTTTTACAAGGTAATTTAACCCTTTGACACATGAGATTAAAATATATCCCCCATAATCCAATTTTCCTTGTTAAGACCACAGCTTGTGTAATTCCGGGTGAAACAACTAAAACATGTTTTGTATCAGTGGTGTGTAAAATTAACTTTGAGCAGTTTCATTCAACCCACTGACAGGAGGCTGTCATTTGGTCGAAGGCGGCGTCATCATTTTTCTATGCTTAGCATGTTTATAGCTCACATTTGCACAGCAGCAGAACTGACTATGTTTTTAAAAAAAAAGCATGTGGCCCTTTCTTGTTGAAATGTGTCATTCTTAATGAAGTGGCTCACAACAGTTATAGGTATTATCTCTCTCAGAGGAGATGATTCCCATAATGCAGTTTCACACAGAAATATGTCAGCACCAATGACTGTGTGACCAATGGATGTTTTTGGTTTTTTTTTAAATAAAGAGAATAAATTTGAAGACAGAGAAGATTTGATTATTCATTCATACAGCAATATTTCTTGCATGGTTAATGTACAGGGCAAGGTACCATATGGTGCAATTACACCCATGGTTTCCCAGAAGCCAGAAAAAGCAGCCTGCGATAAGAATTTTGTAGACTGTCATTAAAATATTTTATCACTTTTCTTTCTTTATCACTGGTCACCTCCATGAAATGCTCATGAAAGTTTCAGACTTAATGTTCTGGTTTAGTATTATGAGCCAACCAACTTGCAAACTTATTGTTGGGACTGCTGACGACACTACACCCAAATAGATTTAATTTGGTACATTTGATTGAAAAGGGTAAAGCTTTTCAAGTATCAAACTTAAATAAAACAGCTGTTTCAACATCATTTTGCTAACTATATTTAAGTGTGAAGCAGGATCTTCAGGATCTTCAGGCTCTCCTGGACATATAAGAAAAGTGTAATCCTTTTTTTTTTTTACAAGTGAGGTGCCATGACAGTAATGACACTCATTTACTTCTGCCTATTTCCCCCGGAATAGCAAACTGGTGAAGTTAATGGCTACTTTGCCATCAATTTGTGTAGCCAATTCCCCTTCTACTGCGGGACTGCTGGCCCTTATTCTACAGTAGTGTAATTGTGTAAGTGAGTTAATTGTAACATGTAGTATTCGAATAAATGCTTCAGGACACTGTAGGTTTAGGATCTCTGTGTTTGTGTCTGTTAAGTAAATATTCTGCAAGCACTGTGGTAATAAAAGAGATTGTCCTGTGAAAGGCGGTCATCTCTAATAATGATCTCACCACTTGTCAAGAGAGAAAGCAACAAATCAGTGGACAAACCTGGTGCAGTGTTTGGCTGGAATGATAACCTGGGCTGTGTACAAGATCAATTCTTTGTTATCTCATTCACTATTCCCTATACTCTACCTAATAAAGATTCAACAATTTTCTCAGTGACTAGTGAATTAAGATTTTGTGCATTCTATCTTTTCTGGCTATGCAGTCAAAAGTTGTTGGACCGACCAACGTCGCCATCCACAGAGCTACATCGCTGGTGTGGTTGAAACGTAAACAATAGCTGTTGGATTGTAAGAGGATGCAAATTAAGTCAAAATAAAAAATAAAAATGCTGTGCACGCATCCAACACCCTGACCTCCACATCCAGCCCTCCAACTCACTTCGTAAAGGTCACAATAGTCCCTGCTTTGGCACTTAAAGCTGCCATTGGTCATCATTGTGAGCACTAGAATGAACATAATTCCAAGGGATACTGGATTCCCTGTTGACAAGCTTGAAGACCTAAGTATTACTCATTACTCTACCAAATTTCAATACAAATTTGTGATGATACTAAAAAGATTATCGAAGAAAATCTTATTCACAGTGCTGGACCATCTAGAAGGAAATAGACCCTATTTCAATAGTTGTAAGTAAAGTCAACTCATAATAAGGCTAACTAAAGTGAGGTCATAGACAGTTACAAAATATTAATGACTGTCCTTGATCTCATTGAGCTCTCCTGACAAAAATATCCTTGACACAACAGAGAACCATTGAAAAACACGAATTCATAGAAATAAAACTATGGAACGAAGACATTTTTTCATTTTCAAAGGCTCTGCCTCCTGTTCTTTCTGTTGCCACCTACTTAAGCATGCATGGTCAAGCAGCAGCAGAGTCCGCTCGTTTGTCTCATTAGTGGAGAAGACAGAAAGAAGTATGACTCTCCTGAAATACCTGCCCTTGCCCAGAACTCGGGGCAGGCACAATGAAAGTCAACCATATTGAGGACCTGCGTCTGATTGATTTTCTGTATCAAACATCAACAGAAGGGGTAGACAAAGAGTTGACAAGTGTTCTGTGTTTGTTTCTGTTATTTTTATTGAACATAACACCTATCCCAGCAAGAAGTGGTCTTTATAATGTGGCATGCCACATTTCAGCTTCATTATTTCCCATTCTGGCTGGAGGAGGTGATAAATAAAACACTTGCATAAATTTAGCCTAACACAAATTTTAATGAGCTTTACTTTTTAAACAGTTGTGGAAAGAGTGACAGAGGAGCCTAGTGTAACGAGTAAAATTTTGCTTCATTAAAAAGAAATTTCTTTTTTGTTGTGTTTTTTACACAGTAAGAATGTATTCTGTTATTCAAAGATAGTAAATTACTTGTAAAAACAGTGAAGGCAGAGAAAAACAGGACCACATAATCAACATACTGTAAAATGTGTTGAAAACAAATTCATCTGCCCTTGGAGATTTACAGTTTAAAATGTATAACGTCTCAGTGGTTCTCTGATCACGATCACAGTCGATCATAAACCCTCTCGGAGTTCACACTAATTAATGTGACAATCGGATTCAAAAGGTAGTAACTAAGTCCCATTTCACCATCTGCAGATAAAATTATTTGTCTAGTACTCAAGGGCCTCGAGTTTTATGATGGTAAACCAGCAAAAATGGCTAAAAATGCCAAAGCAGTGTGTGTTCGACTTTTTTGCACTGGCCCGCACCAGGGGACCACCTGACATGTGATCAAAGTTCCATACGTAGCTCACCTTGATAACAACTGAACCCTATCCATTGCAACTGAGCAAACTCCATCTGCAAATAAATGCCATAAGATGCCATGTGACTGAGTGCTTTGAGCTTGAGCTCAGAATTTTTAGACTGACTCTAGGGATGGCAATGTCGATCTGTCGTTTGGTCAACCACCAGACTGAAATATCTCAACACCTATTGGATGGATTGCAAGGAAATCTGGTTCAGATATTCATGCTTACCAGAGGATGGATCCTAATGACTTTGCTGATTCCCTGACTTTTCATGCATATGTTTACGATGGTTTGTAAAATTAAAGTAATAAGAAATTAAGGAATAGCATAAAAAGATGTGCAAAATAAATCTATCTATCAATATATCTATCTATTTATCTCCAATTTATAACTGTGACATTTGAAAGGCAGGAAGCTATAGCTAAAGCTTTGTCAAACTCTGACAAATCTATAACGTGTGTTTCAGCCTCGAAACATCATCATTAGATTACTGTTAGATGAACACATGAACTATCAGGAGAATGATATGATTCACGTGAGAAATAGCAAATTGCCTATTAAGTTTCAAATTCTGACTATGAATTGTGATTATAGTGCTCGAAGAAATAAGATCATTTAGGAATTTACATTTTATTTGAAACATTCATTATGTACCGGTGGTAAAACTGACAATAAAAAAAAGTGACCTAACTCTATGTATTATGAATCTCAACTTACTTTACAAATATGAAACAATTCAGAGGAACAAGTCTGAACCTACCAGGTGCTCTCAAATGTTAATCTGTAAACTTTGAAGTCAAGGTTGGAAGTAAATCTGTGTGCACAGATGTAATAAATAGGATGCAAGGTTTTCTTTGAAGGCACTCCAGATGTCTTTTTATATCAATCTTACATTGGTTTAGAGGTAGCCTTCTTTCATGTCAAACCTCATAGCAAAAAGGCCGTGGCTTCAGCATTCATTATAGATAGCTTTTCAGAACATTCTCATGAATAAAATAGTGGCTTATACTTGAAGAAAAACTTTTAAGCTATGGTTGACTTGCAATGTTATGCTGCACCTGTGGCCAAGTACCAAATTAAGAAGCTAAGACAAAATATATGTATTTATAAATACACAGAATATGAATTTAAGTAATAGGTAGCATTTTGGGTATTTATTGCTGGTCTTTTTTTATTAATGCCATGTTATGTTTAGATTCACACTTCATATGAAGAAAAGACAACCCTCCCAGTATATGATTTGTGGATTGCACATAAGACATGGCTCACAGGTTGGTGTGGGGCCCAAGCAAGCTCTTTAACAGGTACAGTAATTTGAACGATCCCTGTATTGTTGTGTAATTGGACTCAAGTACAAAAAACAAAAACACTAACACAATGTAGCGTTCAATATCTTTTTGTAAATTTAGCAAGATTAATTAGGAATGAAACAAGAAAATCTATTGCCAGCTGAATAGAGAAAGACTAACTGAAACTGGACAGTTACACTTCCCATACATCACACTGTGCTATCAACATTAATTATGAAATAAGTTACTGAGGTTAATATAGAGTTATTAAATACAATCTTACAATCATTTTCACAAATACTTAGAACCCTCCATAAGCTATTTAGAAAAAAAAAAATGGATGCTGACATTCTGCGTGTGTGTGCACACATACTACAAACAGTATCATAAACAGTATCCATTTATAGCTCAACAGATGGCTGATGTAAATTTGGGCTACTACTATGCTACATCCCTAGAGCTGCCTCTTGGTGATGAATAGCCACAGCATTCACTGTCTGCTCGACCTACTTTGTCCTCAATTGACATAATTCAAGTTTAGGTTATAAGCAACATCTATCATCGACCGCAAACTACAGTGCATTACTTTGTCCCTCACTGCTGCTGCGGTTGAATTAGATTCCTTATTGATTCGTTCTCGTTCTTGATTTAGATTCCTTATTCATCTTTCTGCATGCAGGGGGCTAATGTTACATGAGACAGACTCTAATATATCCTGGATGTCACCGCTAGTAGCTGTCAGTAGTACACACACTCACATGTTGCTTCAGCAATAACCTGAAGTCTGATAGCAAAGCGAACTGGCTGTAGACATTACTTAACACAATGAATATCCCCGCTGCCGACACACGTAATCAGATAAACTTGCACATGTAAAACTATCAGCAAATAAATTCTGTGGCAAGATTCACCCTATAGAGACAGATCCTTATAGGGAAGCTCTAATGCTGTTGTAGTTACATAGGTCTAGTTCACAGCAGAAGCAGCAGGGATGCAGCAGGGAGACCTTTCTATGGCACCTATTTTAATGTAATACATGGGTTTCATGGCACAGGGGTGAAGTTTCACCTGCTTTACAACAACTCTTCTTGTAGAGTTAGAAACTCGGAAGAGCCGCTGATTCTGGGATTATTTTTCTTCACTCTGAATTAAGTTTCTTATTAATGATATTCTCACTGTTACTTAACATAGAAACACCAGAGTATCGAAAAATGTAAGATGTTAAAAAAATGTAAAATGTAGGTTTATGTTATGGCCATCAGTTTGAATTATTTGAAAGTTTTGTCTGAAAAATCATGGGGTTTTTTTCATTTGTTTGCCTTGGTAGTTGGCTGCAAATACTATAACACACATGAACTTTGGCCTGCATTGCGATAGAATTGAGTAGAGTCAGAGGTGTGAATCAGAACAGTAGTGAGATGAAAATGCTTCATTGTGGCAGTTGTGAACAAACCCCGCCACCATAGTTTACTGAATTCATCCAGAATTGCCCTAGAATCTTAAAGTGAATTCATTAAAGGTGGAGAAATTATAATCAGTTTTTCTCAACAGCTTAATCTTTAGCTTGCACCTACCATAAGAGGTGCGTGTAAAAAAAAAAAAAACCCTTTAAGCTCAGTGAGTGGATGTTTCTTTTCAAAATTCACCTTGGAAGTTGTAGTTAACTTCTCATCTTACAATTTTTTGTAGCAAGGCCTATACCTTTGATTTCTTATCAAAGAATTAAATATCTCCTAACATAGTCGTTCATCTTTTGTACTGATGATTCAACCAGGAGAGATTCATGCTCATTCAAGGAGTGTCTCTTTTTTCTCTTCTTCCTTTCTGCCTTAAAGTAAACATTGTTGTTGAAAACCAAGTCATCAGTGGCAATTTGCAACATCTTTGATGCATTGGGGCATACACTCAACAGTCAGTCCAATATCCTCTGCCACAACAGCTGTGAACTCACACTCCTCTCTCCATGAGACAGGGAAACAATATAGAAAGTATATAGGAAACACTCTTTGTAGGAACCAGGGGAGACCAGGGTAAAATTCTTTGGAAAATATTTCTCTCTTCATGGAAACTCAAAGATGCTGTTATGTTACTGACACTCCCTCTACAACCCCCAAGTTAAATCTTTAAGAGTGTCACTCACTTCCAAAGGCAAAGCTAAGGAAAAGGGCCATGAGTTCCTGCTACTTCTGACGCTGCAGTGTCATTCAGGAGACAATCAGTAGCCTGGGTTGGCTGCCTCAGTTATCCAGCAAAGACAAATAAATAAAACAAGAACCAAAAAAAAAAAAAACCTATGTCTCTAGCAACATTTTTTTTTAGCCAAGGATGTAGAAATGATGTAATACCATTTTTATTGTTCGCTTAAGTATCACAAAGATTTTAATATTATTAATAATTTTTGCTACTGAGTTACAAATAAGAAAATACATTTTATACAAGTTAATAATTATAAAAAACATTTTCTGATAAACACGCATTTGGTATGTTCCTTTTCCAACTGATATCACACAAAAGCGATCCATTCCCTTACTCAACAAAGCTTTTGCAGTTCTAAACACCTAACAGCAGGTAGTTGTTAGTGACGCATTAACATTAACATATAACGCAGCAGTGGCTTGTCTGGAATAAATAAAAGAAGAACTGGGTTATAAGCATTGGGGGTGATAGCCATTATTGCTAAACAGACAAGGCGAAATATCTACAAAAAAAGCAAACAAATCAACACTGAACGCAGTGACAGAAAAACAGACTAATCAGGTAAGTGTGCTAAAAAGGAAAGACTGGTGATTAAAAACACTCAGAAATGAGGACTGACTGCACTTATGCCCTCTTGTATTATTTATCAATTTGTACTTTGTCCTTTGGCCACAGGACTGTGCAGCGTTTCACTGTTTGGCATTAAAAAACAACAACTGTTCTTCAGAGTTCTTCCTCAGAGAAGTTGGAGCCAGCAGCCAGTTAACTTAGCTTAGCACAAAGACTAGAAACAGGGAGAAACAGCTAGCCTGGCTCTGTCTGAAGGTAACAAAAAAAGAAAGACAAAAGCCTCTTAAGCTCCACTAATTATTGTGATCTCTTTTTTTTTTTTTTTTTAATCTGTACAGAAACCAAAGGGTAAAAACAATTTGCTCTTTTGTGGGGGGCTATGTTCCAGACCATTTCTTGGCTGGAAGCCACAGCGGGAGCGTCTCATCTAACTCTCCACCAGCGAGAGAATAAGCATATTTCCTAGAATGCCCAACTTTTCCTTTAGGAAAGGAGTTAAAAATACCAATAGAAGGGGAAGATGTGAAAGTGAAAGGTCAACTGCTCTGAGGTGTGGGGGCAACAATTTAAACTGCTGGATCCCCTTTGGATTTTGATTGAAGCAAACAACAGAGAGGAGTGATTCTGTCCACTAAATGCGAGGACCCCAAAGGTAAGATAGATGCTAAGAAATCCGGTGATATAAACTGGGGAGAAATAAAAGAATCTTAAAAACAATTCTGGGTTTAGTAGCCAGTGAAGGGAGATCAGCATAGAAGATGAGTGTTCTCTCTTCTGAATGAGGAGTATGTCTGACTCCTACATACAGAGAATTACAATAATCAAAATAAGATATTGTGTAGATTCAGAATGCTTTTCGCAAATGCTCAGCATTTCACATCCTCAAGAGTAAGGACTTAAAGCAACATGGATCATTCAGTTTCAGTAGAGAGTGCAGTTGCGTGTGGTCGGTAGGAGATGGATATATGGATTTTTTCAGTTTGTTGTTGTTTTAATAGAGCCCATTGGGAGCATATATAAAGAGAATAAAATCGGGGCTTAAATATCAAAGTAGAGCCTAAAAATGGGGCAGAAGAAGCAACACTGAAGCACACAGCATTCCTGTATTCTGCCCTCTGTGGCAAGGGTTACTGCAATTATTACTGAGTGTTTCAAAATACTATTTGACCTCCATGTGGGTTCATGAATCACATCTTTGATAAACTTTTTCAGACAAATAAACAAGAAATTTACTTTCTTTTAGAGTCACAACGGATCCAGTTGGTTTAGATAAGAGAAGATGCACAAAGTGCCTTTCAAAATGAGACTCATGCTGGAGTACCATGGCTCAACAGGGGGATGAATCACTCAAAGCATCTTGGAGGGAGAAAGGAACTAAACAAGTCTCTCTTGTCTGAAACCTTGACATTCCAACATGTTTTTTAATGTAAAGCCCAAATAATTGTTTGGTTTCATTTATATCTCATTCCCTTTTTTGAGACACATTCACAGTATGCTCTGTGGGAGGGTTTGGAAGCGTTGTTCCCTATTGCGAGCTAATATCCAAGTCAGCAGTTCTCGAATTGTAATGATAGAGTGCCCAAAAATGTAATCCCTCCTTGACTGTCTCCCATGGTGAGTCAATGACATAACCGACAAAGCTATTACTTCAGACAAATGTCTCTGGCAAATTCACACCAGGATATCAAAGCAGAGATAATAATACCATCTTTCTTTGAACTTCCAACACTTCCTTCTACTTTCTTTTCCGTTTGTTTTCCCATTGTATTTTGATTTTATTGTTTTGGTGCTCATTGAGTAGGTGTACCGTATATCAGATTTCTCGACAAGCTATAAAGACATAGAAAGGAACCCACCATAATGTGACAAGTGTGAAATTAGGGTACTACAATAGGTCAATGAATAAATTTTCATCTGCGTTCCAAGTTGCATTTTCCCCCAAAGACTTTTAACATGCCAGCAGTCTTACATTAGGAAACTGTACATGACTGTCTACACACACAAACAGATCTATTTAAATATCTATCTAATTTAATCTTTACATATAACCTTTTTTGTTTCCTAACAGTGTATCAAACAACTGCAACTACTCTGCGCATATTGTGAATTTAAAGAGAATATTATAATACCATTTTTCCTATTGAGGAAATAATGTAAAATAGTGCGTCTCATCCTTAACAGGCCATACCAGTAACATACGATACACTTGAATGATAGCTTATTGTTTATTAGCGTTAATTGATCACCATGCATCAGCTGGTAAATTGTGTGATTGGCTGGTAAATCCAACATACCTGCTGGCCACTCGGCCGTAAAAGCCTTCCCCATACACCAACTTAGTTCAGAGTGCTACAAATAAAAAATAAAGTAAAAGGAAAGAAAAGAAAACACACCGTAACTTTCCTAAGCTCTCTCACACTCTCTCATGGGCCTTGCAGAGCAAAAGCAGTCTCTCCTTCTTAACCTGCTACCATTTCCCCATCTCCCACTTGCTAGCTTTGCAGACGCAACAAAAACAAAATATTTTTGCCATCAGTAGAAAGCAGAAGACAAAACACTTGTATTCACATGTGTGATCCTGAAGCAGCATTCTTCAGTAAGACTTTTGAAAAACTTTTGAAAAGAGACACATCAAATGTGAAGAGGCAGATGCAGCAGAACGCATGTAAAAAAAACAGACAGGATGCAGAATGGCACCTCAGTTATGATGATGATGTACTGTGTTGTGTTTCAACATGTTGCTCACATACAGGACATGATTGACATGCAGTATGAACAAACAGTGAATCACCGCAATATGTCATAGCATCCACTGAAATTACTAGATGATGATGGGACCTATGCGATTGTATACGGCAAGATTGTTTGCAGGGTTTACAGGCGACATTCCTGCATCAGAGTGAGCCCCAGCAGGCTCCTCAGAGTCAGTGAAAGACAATGACTGAGCAAGTGTAGTATGCAGAGGTGCAGGAGGAGTGCATGCAGAGGTGCAGAGCAGTGGACCCCTGCTGTTAGGTAACTTGTCCCATGGTCACTGAAGGCAGCATGCCGTACACTTCAAAGACAGGTACAATAGGGGGAAGGCTGTCTCCTGAGGGAAGGTTGTTTCCTGAGTTTACTGCTCAGTTGAGAGAAGGCTGCATCTAAGGCTTGTGTTTTCACGGGCAGGGTACAATATAAAACTTTTCTCTCAAAACAAGATACTGGTGTAAAACATTCCCTTGAATCAACATACTCACAGTATCTTGACTCATGTTTATTTAGTGAGCCAACATGCTCACACGCTAATCTGACTAAAGAGGACTTTTCTAGCATTGAAGGGAACAGGCAAAATGATTCAATGTTCACACAGGCTTGATATCTACAGAGTGCTGAATATTTTCTATATCGTAAGACTTGCTTATTTGAAAAGTAAAAAATAAAATATTGTATGTTTGGTGTAACACAGCTTACTAAGTAAGGTTAGTGCTAGAGCTTTTAGCTCGAGCTGTGGCCAGAGTGTGTGTGTACATCGGTTTAATATGTAGGAGCTTAAAAGTGTATACACAAATTTGCACTCCTGGGACTTGTCAGACATAACTGGCTTTGCGTTGGCAGAGTAGCTTTCTAGACGGCACTGGTGGAGGCCATGGACACCTTTCACTTCTCCAAAGCAAATGATTGAATCTTTATTCCCACTGAGTGCAAATGGCCATCGTCCACATTTGGAATATGGCCTTGCCAGCTGGAAAGCATCACTCCAGGCTTGCAACATGAAATGAGTAAAAGGCTGTTTAAGGAACACAGGATCTCTACGTTAAATAAAAGATGGTGGTAGTATTACCTTTGAGGCTGCTCAGTAACAAGATGAGCCCCAGAGCCTACAGTTACCTTCTTTTAATCACCAACGAAAAGACAGACATATATGCACGCAAGCTTTCTTCACACTGAGCTGTCTGCTTCACACTGGTATGATAAACAATACAGCAGATTGCCTGCAAAGGCACTGGACCTTGCAATCTGACCTCTCCAGATGAGTCAAGCAAAAACAGAATTTACATTGCAGGTTCATTTCTTATGAATTTCCTTATTTCTATGTGAGAATTGGTTGGCTACAGTAATTTCTGTGCATAACGTATTAATCTTACTAATTTTTTTTCTTCTGAGCTACATAGCTAAATTGCATTTTTCTTTTATAATCTGTAATCCTTGAACAATTACATTTCTATATAGAGAAGTAACAAGCATTCTCAATGCAAGTGGCAGCACTCTCCCTCTTTTAAAAGTTATATACAGTTCCCCTTCTTTCGTCTGTTGGCTTTATGTCACACTGATGACAAAAGTTGCTAAAACCAGATGAGAATAATTAATTTCCCACTTCAAGTTAGTTGAAGGGATTTGTCTGCATAATTCTTTCCAAGCTACCAAGGAGCCGGCTGAAAGAACTGGATGTCCCTCACTGAACGATTCCCCCAATGCTCATGTGATTTGAGCCATGGAGTGAGCCAAGTGCACACAACACACTGTCCTGATGCATTTTATCTGTCAAGTTGATTTTCCATGGAAATAAATGACTTTATTGTAGAATCACAAGATTGAAAAGAAGTTTTGTTATTCATGTCAGTAAACTGTCAGTTCTTTCTTTTCCCACAGTGAGATTAACTCTCTAAAGTGTCTCCTATAATGTGTCTCAGCGTCACCGAGAGACAAGTCAGGACCTTCAAGCACGCAGTTTGTGTTATAATCTGTTACATACTCAATTAATGTATATAATGCACCCTTTGCAATAAGGCAGTCTATTTATGTTGTCAATGCACTGCTCATTCTTCTGCTCAGGCTTTACTGCTGCTTCACTGCTCATAATGCATTTCATCTGCAGGCTCAATTTGCAAAAACACACATGATGCTTTAGGGAAACTTATGTCTACGAATTTGAGGATTTCAACAACTGAAGTGCAGCTTTCATGTACAAAGAATTACTTTTTTTAAAAGGCTAATACCATTATATTTTAGACTCACATCGTTCTAATTTGAATTCCACAATCCCAAAGTTTAGAACATAAAGTTAGGTGTAGAAGGGCAGAAAAAATCGAGCGAAAGTCAATATGCTAATCCCATTGTTTCAACCTGTCAGTCTTCAATCTTCAGTCCTATGTTGCTCAAATTTCATTTTAAGGTTTAGGCTACAGGATGTAAATATTAATCACTTTTCTGGAGTAACATGCATTCCTGACCACTTCCGAATGGTTTTACAGGCTAATTCAATCAAACAGCGCTATGGCTGCAATTTGCATTAAGGGCTGCACATTTGTAACTGGGTAACCCATGATTTATTTTGCATTTTTAAAGAGACATTTGAAGGGATATCTCATTGGCATTTGACCTAATGCTGTGATGCTGGGATGTTTTATTACTCTGATATGGTATTAAGGTGTGATATGAGGAGAGAAAATATTGGTTCATGCTGTTCAGAGGCTCAGTTTAAAGTGCAGCACTTGATTGGAAGTCAGAGTGTAAAGGACTTAAATACGTATGGTACTGGCGCCAGTTCAATCACAGATTGTTTTTTAATTAGCGTCACACTACTTTTAGGGGGGGAAAAAGAAAATAAAAGAAGTGTCAATTATAGTGTCCCAGATCTTCTCCCCCATTCTTAGTAATGATCATACCTATAGCCTGTTTTACTTGTATTGTTTACTTGTATTAAATCCATGTACTTGTTTCAAACTGCACTTGATATTTTGTTTTTGAAAGATGTAATAAGGTCCTTGTGGATTAATGAGGAATTAATCGTCAGCATGGGAGGTTCCCATAAAGTCAAAGTTCACAATCCAAATGGGTCTCAAATACCGGCCTGTTCACAACCCTTTTGAGACATAGACCAATTATCGACTCTTAATCAAACTACCTCAGGCAGCTCAAGTAACGAATGGCACTCATGGACTTAATAATCACTCATGGTCACAATAACGACAACAATTCCTAAGCAGCATAAGTGCTACCTGGCCCATTTCCAAGTTTAACAGCATCAACCGAACCACAAAATGAGACCAAATCAGATGCAGATGGACACGATCTGTCATAAATGTATCTTAGCATTCTTACAAGTCTTCTTGGCCCCATCTTGTCATTATGAGCGCTTGCCAAACAACTGCAAGGACATATGCAAATGTCTGTGTAGCTAACAAGAGATAAGTCTTTGGCACCACCACTGGCACTGACAGATGCTATAGACAGACACACACCATAGAACATTTTGTCTCTCAGAGGCAAAGCTGTAGGCATCAGGGCTAAGATTTGGTGGCTTTTCACTGGCTAACAAGATTCTGACATCTTGGCAGTGACGGTGATCAGGGTGAAACAGAGCAGTATGAACGGTCACAGTTCAAATTGTGCCATGTTGAAATGGGAGGCAGACAGGCTGGCAGGCAGACATTTCCAAAAACCACAGACCTGGTCTTAATGGTACATTTAAGCCTACTATTGGGCTGTCACGTTATCCAAAGAAAGATTATTTCTTCTGAGTAGATGTCTGGATGAAAGCATAATAACCTAATGTTTGGTTGAAAATAAAAAAAAAGGCCTCAGTATGTTTAAATTAAAGAAGCATTACACATAAAAATCAACACATAACAAGCAAATCTCAAATGGAATGCATAATTTCTTTTATTAACAAGCTGTTTTAGTCACCCTCCACATCTATTCATATTATGTTACAATATGTACATTTGCTTCCTTGTATTACACTTGAGCTTTTTCCTATTTCTCAGTCTTTCTCTCTATTTCTGTTACCCAGAATGAATTTATTTTGGCCTCACTTCTCTTATCAACATTATACCATTATGGTGTGACAAAATGACTCAAATGCATAGTACCACACTTATTTGCATCTCATTTTATTTCCATTCAGTAAATTGCGATGATTCAACATTTCTTTTCATAATTGAATTTCATTGAGCGAAAAAGGTGCACTGACACAGTATGACTGTTTGTCATGTGTGTGTGTGTGTGTGTGTGTGTGTATGTGTGTTAACAAGTGTTTGTGAGTGTGTGTGTGTGTGTGTGTGTGTGTGTGTGTGTGTGTGTGTGTGTGTGTGTGTGTGTGTGTGTGTGTGTGTGTGTGTCTAGCTATTTTTATGATATGAGCTTTTTTTCTGGGTTTCCTCCTTATAATAGTTTTTAACGTATTTGTTAAAATTTAAAAAGTTTTCAAAGCAAACAGTATAACGAGTTATCACAACTGTAGGGTAATGTGATGACAATGAAAACCTGTAATTTTTTTATATTTCTATAAAACAGAAAACAATTTCTAATAACCAAGTATAATATTTTTCACGCTTGATCTGCAGATTAAGATAATGTACAGATATTAGATATTCTAGCTAACTGCTTGCGATTTGAGGATATGATCTTTGATCTGTAATCCAAAATGTCACAGTGTATTACAATCACTTTGCCTAAAGCAAGGTTTCAAGTGAAATCTTAACATGACAATAATCTCGCAAAGTAATAGGCCTGCCAGGAGAGACTTACTGCACTCAATGTCTTTAAGGGCTGACATTTTCTATCCACAGAGTCATAGATGTGCTAATCATCACAAAGATTCAAGTTTTTAATGAGAAGATCAAGATGCCTTTTGATATATCAGAGCTTCAGGTTTTAAGATATGACTGCCAAACTTTGTTGTTCTTTAAATATTTTAAAATGTCTGCCATACCCACTTGTGGAAAAATGTGCATGTCCCCCTATTAGTCATAAATAAGACAGTTTGTTTATACTTTGTAGATTAAGTTATTAAGTTCTGTTGAATTGTGTTCCAGAATACTAACTCTGTAGAAACAGTACATAAAGGGAGTTTTTTTATGAATTAGTTGTTTAGTTTTCATTGAGGCCTACAGTCTCTTGGATGGTGTATTAGAGAGCAGAAGTAGTTTTACCCTGGAACTTTAAGAAAAATGACAAAGAATGTGTTAATTTGGCTAAATGTCACATACTGTATATATCTTTTAGTGAACTGCAGCGTGACCTGACAAATGCAATCCAGACAAGTTGTCCTTGGTCAAGGGCATTAATATCACTCAGGAACAAAGACAGAAATGTTGCTTTGAGGTGTTGCTCTGCACTAGAGTGGTTTCTCATCTGTAAAGTTGGCTTTTTCATGGTGTTTGTTGTGTCTGTGTGTCCCGCATGCAGGATATTATATATGTCTGTATGTATATGCACATACAGTAGCACAGAAATTTCCGTCATTTCCTTGACAATGTAACACCATGCTGCTAAAGTGACAGACAGACCACTTTCTCTATGAATCTCGTGCTTCTGCCTGGGGACTGGAAATGTGCTAAACACAGTGAAAACCAATCTCGTTTTTCATAATCATTCCTGGGATTTTCTTCGGTCTCCAAATGCAGGAGTGACATTAAGCCCTATAGCAACAGGATTGGCCCATAGTTAGATTTGGTCCCTATCAGACCATAGCCATTCTGGGAGTCCACTCAGCCTTTGCTATCAACTACCCCACCCCCCCACCCCTGCATACACACCCACAGTCAACTCTACCCCCGCCTGAAAGCTTAAATGAACTAGTAACTGACAGAAGGAACATTTAATTTCACATACATAAACCCATATTCACAGTTACACACACACACACACACACACACACACAACCTGGTATTCAAGCAATCATTTAAAGCTCAAGCAGTTAAATATAATGCAAAGAATCAAACACAAGAGGCTTAATTGAAGCTGAACTTTCTCAGCTAAAAAGGGAAAGATCTGTGATAGTGCACTGAGTGAGTAGGATTTTTCTTAGAATTCAATGCTGAAACTCGACCTAAATGTGGTATTGATAGGGAAAATGAGAGAAGTATTGATTACGTGTTGAGTTGTAGCTGATCAGCAATGAATAGCAGCTTGAGTAAATGAATGACAGCCAATTTTCAAAATAGTAAAATGTAATTACCACTGGCTTCATGTGGCTGTGTGCTTGGTAAATATTTAGGGCTTTTTGACTTTGACTTCTAACATTAACATCCTTGTTGTGTCAAAGAATAAGTAAAATTATAGTGATGTAAAAAACTCTTATGGCAGGCGTACATTTTCATTTGCTGATGTCTCTTGGAACTCTGGTTGCAGGAGGTAAAAATAAACTTATTCTTTACTGCGGGTGTGTGCGTGTAAGAGTGCTTTCAATAAATATTGGTAATGAAATTGGTCTAACATTTGTGTCTATTGTGATATAGATGTTTTCGCAGCTTAGAGATGTGAACAATCCTACGTAACCTCTACTCTGCTTGACCGGCTTGACCTCATGCTGAAAGAGCTCTGAGCATCTTTAACAATATAAACAATCATCTAGGCCAATGCGCCAAGCAATTTCAAATACAGCTCTGCTTCATGCAACATGCTGTAGTCTATAACAAGTAAAAAGTAAAAAGTAAATACAAAATAATAGATGAAAATATCTGCCGTGCATTCAATAACACCAAATGCTAACATGCTGAGCACAGACAGTATGCTCTTCCATCTTCCAAATTCCATTCAATTAAGTAGGCTGATTATCATTTAGCTAATTTCACTTAATGACTTTCGATGTTGCACGAATGAAAGCCTAAGGTAAATAACCTTATTTAGGAAAAATCAAAAGTTGATCTCAATTAGTAGGCACTTAAAGTTACATGACTTCACTTAGAAATACTAATTTGACCTACGTTTCCTAAATTGTGTGAGGTACAGCCAGCTACAGTTACAACCAACATTTGCCTTCTGAGAATGCCTGAGATCATGGGGAAGTAACCTCTTCTTTCTGTAGTTTTTGCGCAGAATATGTTTTTGCAACGTCTTTGCTGTACATTCATTAAACTTCCACTGCAAAGCCATGTGAGGACACCCGTGGCAGTACATTTTTCCGCTGTGTCTTAACTTACTGTGTGGAACGGGTAAAAACTACTTGTCAAAATTTCAATCACTCCTTCACAAGTGCATCCCTTCTCAGCAGGTTTCAAGATGATGTGTAACATGTTTGAGGCCACACTATTTTTTTGTGCAGGCCACTCATTTCATTTTCTTTTTTCTTCTTTAATTTTTGTACCAATTCTCTTGTTTTTATCCACCTTTTTGCTTCTGTTTTGCTGTGTGTGAATCAAGAGCTCATTGTCTATAGCTTGTAGCTTGTGATGACTTGAAAGGAGCAGTAGGCAATGACACTCTGTTCAGTTTTTTCTCTGGAAAGTAACTGGCAGCAATATGCTTTCTGTGCTGGCAGGGCTAATCCCTGCTGCAACCATCACCACTGAGAGTGTGATGTGTTTGCATGTTGGACATAACACTAAAGACTCGTGAGCTTGCATTTCCAGTACATTTACTGGAGCATCGATGGTCACTGTCAAAGACTCAAAAATATTTGCTGAAGTGGCACAAGCAACACCAAGATTTTCATGATCCTGCCATGATCTAATCTGCGGTGGCTGCCAGGGAGCCTTCTTCTCTCTCTCCTGGCAGCCATCCCTGGTTTAGGACTTCTAATGATTAGCAGGGCTTCGGGCGTTACTATCCGGAAACAATTTCTTCTCCTCCTGTATCGGAGACAGGTTCTGTCCCACCGTGACTGAGTGTGAAAAGCTACTCAATTCTGTAACCACTGACTCCATATTCTACACGTTTTGCTAGACTCTGTATTTAATTTGCACACTGCACCACTAGCTTTAGCAACACTGGAATCCAGGTTGGCACCAATAACATGTGGATGAAGCAGACTGAGATCACAAAAGAGAGCCTGGCAAGGATGTTTGAGTTTGCCGGAAAGATGAGTCTGCATCAATTAATTGTCTCTTTTCCCTTTGCTTGTCACGGAGGTGAGCAGGGATTTGGTTTTGTTGATAACTGGCCTTCTTTCTGGGGCTGCCCCGACCTGCTGAAAGCAGGCAGCCTTCATCCTACTGGAGTAAGTGATGCTATTTTACCTTGGAATATACACAGATGTATGGAAGCCCTCAAGGCAAGTGAGAAAAAAAAATTCTGTTAATCAATTTTCAAAGTCTGATTTAATTGTTTTCTCTGCTGTGTTTATGATTTCAAAACAGGTGAAAACAAAAGGTTTTGCCTGGTGAAAAACAAAAGTTTCATTTTTTTATAAGTTACTGTTTTTTCTCCTGTGCAAACAGGTGGAAAAAAAAAAATTTTGGCAGGTGAAAAAAATGTCGTTGTAGGACTTGTTTCGGCCACAAGAAGTGCACCACTACCCCCGACTAAAAAGGAAAAGCATTCATGTTTTCTTCCAGGTGAATTTAAATTACTCCATGCACTCTAAACACAAGGTACATATATTGTGTGTTAGCAAGTTATGAAACATGACTGTCATGTTTTTCCTTTCGCTAGAAATGTATTTTAATGGGCACAGTGCGACAGATGCTCCAGCCACGACCGTCAAATTTGAATTTGAATAAATATCAGACCACTGTCTACTAAAACCTTACTGATAAATGACTTGATTCCTCAGCATAATCTGCATATGATTGGTTTATGCAAAACATGGCTTAATCCAAATGTTTTCTTACTATTATATGAAGCTTCCCCACCTGAGTATACGAATGCCCATGTTGCTCTGGCTACTAAACAAGGTGGGAGCATTGCCTTAATCTACAAGTCTATTTTCAATTTAATCTTCAAACTTGACATTACTTTTAACTCAGCTATAAATTGCTCCGTCCAGGGCAACAGACGCCGACCTCCACCTTGTGTTACTCTATAGACCCCTGCCCCCTATGTACAATTTCTCAAGGAATTTGGAGAATTTATCTCAGTTACTCTTTCTGATGAGATTGTAATGATAGATGATTTTAATATTCATCTGAATAAGGTCTGTGATCCTCTAAATTAAGCCCTTCTGGCACTCAGTGATACTTTTGGTCTCATCCACTATGTGAGTGAGCCTACTCAATGCAGTGGTAACACCTTTGACCTGATTCTATCCTGTGGGATAGTGGTTTCTGATCTGACTCTCCCCCATCACGTCCTGGCACCTCTCTGTCTCCCCTGTCTGTTGGTGCCTCATTCCAGATGTTTTGAATGTGGATCTTTGTCCTCCAGGAGCCATAGCCTCTTCCTTTTCTCTTGCTATTCCCTTTGTGTTCATGTTGTCCTTGTCTCTCTCTCCTTTTGTTTTACTTCACCTAGACATGTGAATGGTGTGCTTGGTTTTGCCTCTTGTGTGTTTGTGTAGTCCTCTTTCCAGGTCTTCATTGTGGAGAGGAGGTTGTGTGGTTCGGGTCCTGTGTGTTTGGGAGCCCCTGGAATTTGCGCGACCTCTTCCCGCATCATAGTCTTCATATATGTGTACAATCAGTCTGGTCTCACCAAATGGCGTATGAATAACACACCAATTTCCTAAATCATTTTGCATGTTCACATCACTTAATTTCTCTACTGATTAACCCCTAATCCTCCCCTTAACCCTAACCCGAACCCTAACAAAAATGGCGTATGACACCCAGGATTATACGGCAATAAACAACATGAAAAGCTTTAAACGCAAACAACTGACCCACAAAAGGTCCCCGAAAGTTGCATGCTATTTCATGTACTTACAATCTAGAATTTTGACATCCTTACTGTCCATACTGTAAATTTACTACATAAAAGACATCTGTTGCATGTCTATCCATACTGGAAAAGGGATACCTCCTCAGTTGCTCTTCTTGAAGTTTCTTCCATATTTTTCTTGAATTAAAAAGGATTTTTTGGGACTTTTTCGGTCTAAGGCCAGAGGGTGTCGTATACTGTACGGATTGTTAAGCCCTTTGAGGCAAATTTGTGATATTGGGATATATTAAAATAATTTGATTTGATGACTTGACTAGTAGTAGTAGTAGTAGAAATAGTTTTAATATTAGTACTAACATTTGGCAAATTGGTTGCTTCCTTATTTTGTCTTGTAAACTTTTTACAGGAAAATTAAAAAGGAAAAATGAAGAATAATCTGGCAATTCAGTGTTTGACTTACAAATCATCTTTTTTTCTGAAAGCTAGTTTTTAAGTACAAGTTGTTACATACACAAGTTGTATTTATGTTAATGTTAAGTATGATGAAAATGATGGATGAGGGTGGTGAAGGTAGCACTACCAGTGAAAACTAAAATGGGGTCATTATTATTATAGCAAAAGGGGTAAATCATGTATGGTAAGGCAGTGCTTGTGTGTAAATGATAAAGATTATAATGATGACTGATTATAGTTATGAACAACAACAATTAGCATGTGACCAATATTATTATAATAACCTCAAAATCAACAAACAAGATAATTTAGTTAGTTTAATCAAAATAATATTTCCAAGAGCTCAGTTGTTTTATAGATACTTAACTTTTTGACCTTTTTTAAGGTTACTAATAGTATCAACAAAGGTGTAAGAGAAAAGTCCAGTAGAGCACTACAGACAATCCCCACCCACCTTCAAAACGGACCACAATCCAATTTTGAAATGAATGAATCTTACTATAGAGTGGCATATTTAATTTCCATCTTTTACAGTTTCAACATAACAAAAAAAAGGGAAACGGTCTGAAACAAAAGTTCATGATCAGTACTTAGTAGCACCCCCTTTAGCAAGTATCACAGCTTGTAAATGATTTTTGTTGCAGCTTAAAGTCTTCAGTTGTTGCTTGAGAGATTTTTGCCCATTCTACCTTGCAAAAGGCTTCAAGTTATGTGAGATTCTTGGGCTTTCTTGCATGCACTGCTCTTTTGAGGGCTATTTACAGATTTTCAATTATGTTTAGGTAGGGGGACTATGAGGGCCATGGCAAAACCTTCAGCTTGCGCCTCTTGAGGTAGTCCATTGTGGATTTGGAGGTGTGTTTCGGATCATTATCCTGTTGTAGAAGCCATCCTCTTTTCATCATCAGCTTTTTTATAGACAGTGTGAAGTTTGCTCTGAGAATTTGCTGGTATTTAATTGAATCCATTCTTCCTTCTACCAGTGAAATGCTCCCTGTGCCACTGGCTGTAACACAAGCCCAAAGCATGATCAATCCACCCCCATGCTTAACAGTTGGAGAGGTGTTCTCTTCCTGAAATTCTGAACCCTTTTTTGTACGAATGCATCAGGCTTGTTTAGATTATCCTTTGCAAACTTCTGTAGCTGAATTTTGCGGTGAGGAAGCCGGAAAGGTTTTCTTCTGATGAGTCTTCCATGCAGTTCATATTTGTGCAGGTGTGGCTGCACAGTAGAACAGTGCACCACCAATTCAGAGTCTACTAGATCTCCCTGAAGGTCTTTTGCAGTCTACTGGGGGTTTTGATGTGCCTTTCTAGCATTCCTATGAGCAGTTCACTCTAAAAGTTTTCTTTGTCTTCCAGACCTCAACTTGACCTCCACCGTCCATGTTAACTGCGATTTCTTAATTACTTTACGAACTGAGGGAAAGGCTACCTGAAAAAAGCTTTGCTATCTTCTCATAGCCTTCTCCTGCTTTGTGGACATCAATTATTCTAATTTTCAGAGTGGTAAGGAGCTGCTTAGATGACCCCCTGGCTGCTGATTGTTGGGACAAGGTTTGGGGAGTCAGAGTATTTATAAAGCCTTGAAATTTGCATCACTTGGCCTTTTCTAACGATGATTATGAACTAGCCAAAGCCCTAACAAGCTAATTAAGGTCTGGGTCCTTGGTAAAAGTTATCTGAGAGCTCAAATCTCTTGAGGGGCCCAAACTTTTGTGCGGTACAAAATGAAAATAATCTGTAATCTTGCTTGAAATGTTGAAAAGAAGGTTTCACCTTTAACTTTATACCTTTTGGAGTCAGTTCATTTTCTACTCACGTAACTTTTCAAAGTAACATAAATTTTGACCAGGGGTGCCCTAACTTTTCCATGCCACTGTATGATATGGAACAAGATTCCAGAGATAATCCAAAAATAAATTAAAAAACACATACTGCACATACACACCACACAGACTGGTTATTTAAGTATGCACTGTATGTGTATAAATGTGCTTATTAGGCTGTTCAAGAAACCCTTTTTCTCAACCGATCGATCTTCTGATCGATATATTTAAACTCTGAGTCTTATTCTCAGTGGAATAACACAGGAATAAGAAAGGGAATTGGTAATATGACTTTTTTTCTATGTGCCCTACTACATGATGATTACAAGGATTAGTAATTAAGAACTACTGTACTGTACTGTACTGATTTAAAAAAGTGTACTCTGATCAAACAATTGAAAATCAAAATAAATCTTTAGGTCAAAACTTTAATTTTACTAGGATTTCACTGGTTGAGATAAATGAGGCTATTAATTGCAAATGCATGATGAATGCTGCTTCTTGGTTGGGTGACTTGTAAAAAAACTGCATTTTCTGACAGAACTACTAAATAACACAACCAGATCTCTTCGGCATTTAAAAGGACAAATTCTAGTCCGTAACTGGCTCCATCACCTCATTGCCTTTGGCATCCTGATAAAATTACTTAAGTCATTGATTAAAATATAAGCAGGTTAATGCTAGAGGTGATTTCTCCTGCTCAGCATAATTTGCTTATTACATAGGCAAATATATAAATAAACCACTGATCACAAATTAGATGGAAGGAACAAAAATCAGCTACAAGTGTATTACGCCAGCATGCTTGAAATTCACATACTGTATTGTCTAGTAATTAGACTTAATCATAATGTGTATATTGTCACTATTACCTGCTTGTGTGTATGGTTACTCTAATAATAAAGTTATATTCATGGAATCAGAACAACCCAGGAGAAATTTGGGAAATCCAGCCTTTTCATAGGCATGGTCTTGCGTAATCTTCAGAAAACTTACAGAACACGGAAAAAGAAAAATTGCACTAAAACATACTGTAATGAATTACCCACTCTTCTTTAACTTGGACAGTTGCACTCCTCCCAACCACAGTGAGAACTGTTGCAGTAAGACTGCCTCACAGATGCTGCAAAACATTTAATTTGGACAGGTGTCAAGGAGGCTTGCAATAAGGGGACAGGCAGAGGCATGGGCCAGAGCATGTCTACTCAACTGCAGATGTCAGGCTCATCTGTCTTTGACATGGACAGCCTGTATGCCTCCTTCCAATTTTAGATGTCAGACTGCAGCCATTGCTGCAGGAGCAGGACATGACTCCAGCTTGAATTTTCATCGCTGAACTTGAACCTTAATTCTATTAATTGAAAAGTCCATGCTAGTGTCTACCAGTGTTACCCTGGCACCTGTATTTGTACTGAATTACCTTTATTTGTAGTAGTATTAGAGAAGACTGTTATATTCAGAAAAGCAAAGGTATTAGACAACAAAGCAGAGCAATGAATCAGTCATTATTATTATTATTATTATTATTATTATCATCACTATTACTTACATCATTATTATCATAATAATTATTATTATAAATAGGTATACTTAATGTGCAAGCATGTTAACATGCAAAATGAAAAATTTTGGCTTATAAAAGCCAGAGGGATTCGGAGGGATTGGAAATACAACAGAAAGAATGCAGAGAATGCAAAACACAGCACCACCACAGTGCAGTAGAGCATCATATTATCACATTTTACTCAGATGCCAAGTGGCATAACACAGCAACATGAAGCCTAATAAAAGCAAATACTGTGAAGTGTAGTGCTGTCCTGGATTGAGGACAAACAAAAGACAAATATTATCCGACCAGAGAGCAATACACCAATTAATTTGCTATGCCATCATGGTACTATTTCAAGACAGTGGCGTATTATGTTGCGTGGCACATCCACCTGTGCCAAATGTGTGTTTCACAGTACTTAAGAAATAATGGGGCTGTTTTGATGAGCATTGTACAGCGTCATAAGATTTTGGACAATATGGTGCTTAAACTAATCTGGTCCTTACCAATAGGCTCTGCCAAATTGCTGGGTAACACCTGGTGGCCAGAGGTGTCACATCCAGACATGTGTTCATACTTGATTAATCCTCGATGAAATGGAGTCCCACTGTTTGCCTTAGGCATTCTTACATCTGATGGTTTGAAGACAGAGCACTTTTCTTTCAGGATATGTTTTGGGATTTAGAAGTGTGGAAACCTGAGATCTGTTCTCCTCGTGTTGAGGGTGTACCCAGGGACACATCAGCTTGTAGGCATTATTACAGTATTGTTACTGGTTGTAAAGTAAATAAAATGATTTACACCGTCTATAATTCTAGGAACATTGATAAGTTGTTTATATATACACTCACCAAGCATTTCATTGGGAACACTACTTGGTAGGTACACCAGAACATCATACAAAATATTATTAAGGACACTATACTAATACTGGGTAGAGCCGCCCTTTACAGCCTCAATTCATCTTGGCACTAATTCAACAGGATGTTGGTAACATTTCTTTGAGATTCTGGTCCTTGTTGACATGGTTGCATCACATAATTTCTGCAGATTTGTCAGCTGCACATTCATGCTGCCAATCTCCTGTTCTACCACATCCAGTAGAACAGGTGTTCTATTGGAATCAGATCTGATGACTGGGGAGGCCACTGAAGTACATTGAACTCATTGTCATGTTCATCAAACCAGTTTGAGATGACTTTTACTCTGTGACATGGTGCATTATTATGCTGGAAGTAACCATTGGAAGATGGTAAATTGTGGCCATAAAGGGACGCACATGATCAGCAACAGTACTCAGAGAGGCTGTGACATTCAAACATTGATTGGTATTAAGTGGCCCAAAGTGTGCCAAGAAAACATTCCTCACACCATTACACCACCAACACCAGCCTGGACTGTTGACACAAGGCACCTAGGGTCCATGAATTCATGCTGTTGATGCCAAATTCCGACCTAACCATCTTCTGCCTCAGCAGAAATCAAGATTCATCAGACCAAGCTACATTTTTCCAGTCTGCAACCATCTAGTTTTGGTGAGCCTGTGCCCACTGCAGCCTTAGATTTCTGTTCTTGGCTGACAGGTGTGTTACCTAATGTGGTCTTCTGCTGTTGCAGCTCATCCGTCTCAAGGTTAAAGTTTTTGTGAATTCTGACATGATTTTCTGCTCAACACAGTAACACTGTAAATTATGGTTATCTGATTTATCGTAGCCTTTCTGTCAGCACCAACCGGTCCGGTGATTCCCTTCTGACCTCTGTGTTTCTGTCCGCAGAACTGCTGCTCAGTGGATGTTTTCTGTTTTTTGCAACATTCTGACTAAAAACTCTTGAGACTGTTGTGTATGAAAATCCCAGGAGATCAGCTGTTTTAGAAATACTCAAACCAGCCCATCTGGCACCAACAATAATGCAACTGTCAAAGTCTCTGAGATCACATTTTTTCCCCAATCTGATGTTTTGTGTGAACATTAACTGAAGCTCCTGACTTGTATCTGCATGATTTTATGCATTGCACAGTTGCCACATGATTAGCTGATTGGATAAATGCATGAATAACCAGGTGTACAGTTGTTCCTAATAAAGTGATCAGTGAGTGTATATTTCCACTTTATACTGCATGTTTCAGTCTTGCGCGATTTTTGAAAATTGAGGCCTTTGACAAAGTTCAGTCATCCAATTCTGTCTCAACTGTTTGTTTAGAGAGATGTAAATGTTCCTTTCAATTTTGAAATTGGATGCTCAGACCTTAGCCCCTATCAATGTCCTCTCCATATTTTTATATGGTCCCTCTATGCATGGTGCTTTCATTTAAACCTGAGAACATCTTCCAGAGCAGTAAACTGAACTACGCTTTGGAAACAAGTGTGAAAGCAGTAATTGCGCAATTTTTACACAGGCAGCTGCTATAGCTTCTTTTGCTTAACAAACAAACAATATGTGATATGCATGTTCCTACCACTTCACTGATTTTATTGCTTGAACACTGAACTTGAATATTTGCAGTTTATTGCTCTCCACTGTGATAATTCTGGAGTATATCTTTGGTATAACAATACCTTTTGGATAGAAAAATATCCCTTGGGACAAACAAAGACACATACTTAGACAACCTTTAAATATGTTTATCCTCTTTCGTCATGAATTCATTATCTCACACTATTAAATTCCACAAATGCTTTTGGTTTTGAATTGTTTAATATAGTCTTAACCCTGATGCCCTGTTATGACATCCACTGACTTCTTATCACCCAACTTTGACCACATATCAACACAAGATGCCCGTGGAATTGCAAAGCAGTGTGTCAAATCACTGCATAATCTGACACCTCCTTATTAGTCTTATCCCTGCTGCAGTTGCTGCCTCGTCTTAGAAGTCACTGTGCAATAGTGAAACAAATGAAGTTCTTATGAATAAACAAACCTTTGGAGTCCTCTAAAGAGGACTTTTATATTTTTCCCTCTGTGCCAATGCAGAGAGCAATTCTAAATTGAGTGTGTGACAATAAACACTGCTGGCTGTCTATCTGAACACCCACATGTGAAGTGAAATTGTTTGGCATAATGTACTGCAAACAGAGATCAAGAATTATTGTGAAATCACTCCACATGGAATAGAATGCGCTTTCATTTTATCTTATTTTATTTTATATCAAAAAATATGTAACCATGACCCAGTTTTTTAACCGGGTGGTTTTGGTTGCAAGCTTTTTTGTATTTAGTACAGAACTACAGGAGACACCATACCATATCAGCATGTTTGGCAGGTTTACTGAGAAAGCGCATTAGTGCATCCACAGCGATAGGACAAAACAAAAATGCCAAAGGATTTGGACCAACTTTAGTTTTTGGCCACACTCCAACACCTTAGATGAAGGACATGTGACCGCAGATGTTGTTCTTCACCTATCTTTGCTCTGGGCAAGGGCGTAGCTAAGGCAATGGTGTGACATCCCAATTTGTGGCTCACCCTAGCACAGTGACTAGATAGCCAGCGGTCATATGTTTTCCCCCAGGCTAGACCCAGGTCGGATGTTTGGCCAGGGCTTGTAGCTCATTCAGACCTGGTTCACTTCAAAGAAAAAGAAGAAAAACAATCGCAGGTACCGCGGCTAACTTTCATGCAAACCATTTGAAGGCAGGACCCAAGCTTTGCACTTACACTTTACCAAAAGGCAATATGTAAGCACATAAATTAAGACAGTAGTTGAAATTAAACAGATTTAATTTTTATTTGCTCAGCCTATTTTTTCAGTATTTGTCTAGAGTGAAAAAAACAAGATATTGCATGTAGGAAGATATTGATATTGCAGGAATTGTTGTTAGAAATCAATATTTCGCTAACAAAAGGTGTGTAATGTCTTTAGATTGTGCTTCAGCAACAGTACAATGATGGAGTTCAGTAGTTGTCCAGACACTTAATGGTATCTGACAAGCTTGTGTTATATCAACTGTTGAGATATCTGTCAAGCAGCCCATCACAGATACTCTGCTCAATGACCCTCTTCAATGTCTGTCAACAAATATTTTTGAAAAACACATTCCAAATATTGAATATTAAAATATTTCTGAGAATATAAAAAATATAACGAGAAAACGGTTTTGTGAGATGAAGGTGACACAGGGATAGCTGAATGAAAATCACAGGGGGCTTTATCAGGCAGTTTTTGGGCTCTGGAGAGAATTCAGATCTTCCCATCAGCCCTTTAATTTGATCATAAGTGCTTACAAACCACTGATTAACAGTGTCCAAGTAGTCTGTAACTCTTGTATGCTTCGTTTTTTATGGAAACACATCTATTTTTATGTGATGCTTTATAACTAATGAAGGGTGTAAAAGCTTGAAGACCAGCCTTTTAGTCACAGTGGCCAAACAGGCTTGCAGCCAGTTTCAGACAGCTAATGCCACATGACTATAAAAGTTTTGGCCTTTTCTTAGCATATCAACATTTATTCCCAGACTCATACCTGACAAGATCAGTATCTGGGTTACAGAGTGATCCATTTATAGAAATAAAGCTTGTTGTCTGTAAAAAATTTTGGCCTTTTCACAGCAGTGAGGCTCTCGACCTGACTCAGCTTGATTGCAAATTTCTTATCCAGCTCTCACTACATCAGGTCTCCCTCTCACACATGCACACACTCCCTGCCTTTCTATACACATTCACACGCAACTACCTAGACATTTTGCAAACCAGCAAGCAAACAGATGTCTCTCTGATAGTTTGTCATTTTCTATGGTAACTGCAAATGTTTTGGGCGTTGACTAAGGTTAGAACATTCAGAATCATTTTGACAGAACTAAATATGACTGAATGATCTGCCAACTGTCTGAAACCTCACAACAGACAGTCATGTCTATATGACTAAGTGCACAAGTGTCTCTGATCTAAAACTTTTTTCTGAGGCAGCCAGACATGTACTGATATTCTTATGTTTATGAACATACAGTATTACTACAGTATTACTCTAGTTAGAATGATGCCATAGTAATGGTTTAAAAAAAGTCAAAAGAGATCCTTATTAGTTTGACAAAATAAGTCGGGTAGTAATATCCTTGGAGTCCAGCAGTGAGAGGCATGTATGCCACAATATAACAGTTATTAGTGTTTAAAAATAAGTGGTCTGGTATTTCTCCCTTTAACAAATGCAATTTTTATTCTATAGTCCTGACATCTCACTGGAACAGGGGTTTTGCACTTCACTGCTTTTACTTAATAACAACCTTCCACCTCAATTGTACTCCCTCAACTATTGGAAAAGCTGTTTTGATTCTCCAAGAAAACTGTGGACACAAATGGCATCCTATCAGTATAACTAACTGTGTTTAGGCATTTGAAGATATCATTGACCCTGAGCCCTCCAACACTGTGGTTCACATGTAGTTTTTATGCTGTTGTCTACCATCACATTTTCTTGAAGCAGCTGAGGATACACAAAACTCATGTATTTTTCTACCAGTGTCTGGCATAGAGACAGAGAAACTAATATAGGATTACAAATCTATATGTTAACGAGAATAAAGTAACCATGTCACAGCTATAACAGTATTTTAATACCACGAAAAATTTAGTATTGAAATATAAATATGAAGATGACAATACACAAGGGAAAAATAGCTACATAAAGTATAAATGCTCAAAATCATGTCACATTTGTTTTAAATAAATCATGATCTCCTGATATATAACAATAAATAATTACCTTTAAAGATGTTGTATCACAAAACTACACTTACTTTAAAAATAAAGGAACACTAACACCAATCATAAATGAGTCAGTGCATTATTTGCTTATTACAAATATAACTATTATGGTAGTGTAGATATATTGCCCTTTATCATTTAATAAACACCCAAGCGAGAAAATTAAGTAAAAACACACAATTTTAATACTAATACTGGAAGTCAAGCATAAATCCTATAATGCTCTTAAATGACTATGTGCGCTCGCATGAATGGAAGCCATATATTAGGATTTTCCTCTGGTAGTTGTCATGGGGGATTTTATTCTCTTGTCAGCGTACAACAGGAAAATACTGACAAGAAATATTTTGAATTCTGGTAATGGCATTTTCTGCTTAAATAATGTGACACATTCCACCCTTTCCTTTAATGTAGAATATATATATTAAATTAAGATTTAAGCAATCTTTGAAATAAAGCTCTTGAGACATTAATAACGAATAAAAGAAGGAATAAAACAGGCAACAGAGAGTGACAGAAATCTGCACAAAGTTACAGATATGTTTGATATCAGTGAATTAAGAAGAGAAGAAAATGATTCAGTACTATTGTGAGATTCCTCTTGGGACCAGCACATTGTTTTGGTTTGATTCAAGATAAGAGAACCCAGTCTTTCAGCAATGACTTCATGAATAAGTCAAACTATTCACATGTAAGAGCAAAATTTAAGAGAGAATTCTAGACTATATGCTGAGCAGTAATAAAATCCAGTAGTAAAACAAACTATTCAAGATGTTAATGTGGATGTGCAAAATGTAAAAAAAAAAAAAATCCCCTACAAAGGCAAGCTAGTAAAATCAGTTTTGTCATTTCTCAGAATCTCATGGCATACATGGGTGAAAAACAATATAACAGAAACCAGCTGAGAAACATAAGCGCTCAAGAAAAGGCCAACTGTGAGATTCTTCAATAACCACAGTGGAATGAAAAAGTTTGGAGCAAACTCTCTTTTACTGTGAATAGTTAAGTGACAATAAGATGACCTTATTTCCAAAAGGCATAAAGTTAAAGATGACACATTTATTTAATTTTTAAGCAAGATTACTTTTTTATTTCCATCTTTTACAGTTTCAACATAACAAAAAAGGAAATAAAAGTTTGGGCACCCTGCCGGGTCAGTACTTAGTAACGCCCCCCGTGGCAAGTATCACAGCTTGTAAAAGCTTTTTGTAGCAGCTTAGAGTCTTTTGGTTTTCACATCGGGGGATTTTCGTCCAATCCTCCTATAAAAGGCTTCAAGTTCTGTGAGATTCTTGGGCTTTTTTACATGCACCGCTCTTTTGAGGGCTATTCACAGATTTTCAATGATGTTTAGGTAGGGGGACTATGAGGGCCATGGCAAAACCTTCAGCTTGCGCCTCTTGAGGTAGTCCATTGTGGATTTGGAGGTGTGTTTAGGATCATTATCCTGTAGTAGAAGCCATCCTCCTTTCACAGTGTGATGTTTGCTCCCATAATTTGCTGGTATATAATTGAATCCATTCTTCCTTCTACCAGTGAAATGCTCCCTGTGCCACTGGCTGCAACACAAGCCCAGGGCATGATCAATCCACCCCCATGCTTAACAGTTGGAGAGGTGTTCTCTTCCTGAAATTCTGCACCCTTTTGTCTTCAAACATACCTTTGCTCATTGTGGCAGAGAAGTTCTATTTTAACTTCATTAGTCCACAAGACTTGTTTCCAAGTCTTGCAGTTCATATTTGTGCAGGTGTGGCTGCACAGTAGAACAGTGCACCACCACTTCAGAGTCTACTAGATCTCCCTGAAGGTCTTTTGTAGTCTACCGGGGGTTTTGATTTGCCTTTCTAGCATTCCTACGAACAGTTCTCTCAGAAAGTTTTCTTTGTCTTCCAGACCTCAACTTGACCTCCAATATCCCTGTTAACTGCCATCTCTTAATTACATTACAAACTGAGGAAACGGCTACCTGAAAACACAAGCGTCTTATAGCCTTCTCCTGGTTTGTGGGCATCAATTATTCTAATTTTCAGAGTGCTCTGTAGCTGATTGTTGGTATTTATTAAGCTTTGAAATTAGCCTCACCTGCCCTTTCCTAATGATGATTATAAACTAGCCGTAGCCCTAACAAGCTAATTAAGGTCTGAGACCTTGGTAAAAGTTATCTGAGACCTCAAATCTCTTTGGGTGCCCAAACTTTTGTGCACTGCTCCTTTCCTTTTTTTTAACTCTAAACTTGTAATGAAAATAATACATTAATCTTGCTTGAAATGTTGAACAGAAAGTTTCACCTTTAACTGAAATTTTGACCAGGGGTGCCCAAACCTTTTCATGCCACTGTTAATACTGTAAAGTATTCAGTGGCCCTCTGGAGAAAGTTTTTACCAGTGTGTTACATTTCACTGGTAAATGCTTATTTGAAATGCCAAATCGATGTAACTTTCTAACAGTGATGTTAAGCTTCATATTAACAAATTTTTTTCTGCTTAACTATTGCTCTACCAAAGTAATTTGTCTTGTTTATTAGTAGTTTTTGTTTATTTAGTTATTTTAGTTTTTATATCAGTCTCATATATTCTCACTAGGGATCCACTGCCGCAAATAATGACATGACATCGACATTTCCAGTGCCTCCCTGCTTTCCAGGAGAGGCAAGGCTCAGTGGCACTCTGGGGACTGATAATAGGAGTGATGGAATTGCAACTGAGAAAAGGATCCCCAGAGGTATTTTCAGGGGAATGTGCTGTGGACAGCAGAATGGCCTCTATTTCCCCAGGGATATAAAAAAGAAGAGAAAAAGTGAGATACATTTGAGAAATGATGGTGATTGCAGACAAGGAGCTTTCTGAGTAAGAACTGAAAGTCAACAGTTAGTCAACAGCAGGGGCTTTTTAGAAATGAAATAGAGCAATATTCTGTCTCAAAAGCTGTCTCAGAGTGAAGGTTGTTTTTCTTTTAACACGAGGATTTATGATTCCGATTTAATTAGAATGCCACGTCCTCCACCTCTACCTAGCCTGAGGTCTCTCTCTCCCTTAGTGTCTGTGTGTGAGTGTGATTGTCTGAGTGGAGACAGGTGTACTGGAGTTCAGTTCAGAGGCCCACCAGCTGCATCCCATCCTGTAATCAAGACTTCTACGAAAACTCAGGTCTGCCACATCCACCTTGCCAGATTATAGTACCTGCTCATCCTGTCTGCTCTGCTCCGGCCACCGTTTCCGGCCCCTTATACTGTCAACCTTGCGCCTCCGCCCCTGGACCCCTGCTCAGCTTCTCACTCTCCGGACACTCTGCTTGGCTCAGCCTCAGCTTTCCCCATCTCGGCACAACCAGCCACCAGCCCGGTCCCCGTGCTCCCAGCCATCCCCTCTTGTCTTTCTCATCCCTGACTCAAATTCCATCCCTTTTAACCCTGCAATAAACGCTCTTCTATTCAATGCCGTCCTCCTCGGTTTTGCACTTGGGTACACTAGCCTAGACTTAATATAGATTTTTGTAGTCAAGGGCATGATCAGCTTCTATAGTTCATCTTCGCTTTTTTTCTGTTTAAAAAATAAAACGGTAAATACAGAATGACATTGAAAAGTTGTTTTCAGCTAGTATGCAATATCATTCCTCTAACATATCCCTTTTCACAAATGCTCCTATAGCTCTTGCTGCCAGAGCACACCAGGTTAGGAAATAGAATATTTCCAGTCCGCATAATCCTGCTGAAATTCATATACTTTTTTTTATTTATTTATTTATTTATTTATTAAAGCTAGACGTCACTAGTGTGTATGTCATGCAAGAGAGGCAATAAAAACAAGTGGAATGGCCAAAGTCGTCATATTAAACTTGGACAGCGTGTGCTGCATCCTGAATGCCTGCAGCAACTGAAAGCTTGCTTAACTAAGTTTTTTTTTCATAGCCAAGCCTGTTACATGAGTTGAACCTCCTGCCTGCACTGCAACTTTTCCTCACAGTGGATGTTTCGAATGTGGCTTCTCTGCTCGGCACAAATAACTGAAATCATTCAAAACACAAACTACATTTGTTCATTTGCCCATATTGCTTAATACTATGCTAATTAAAAGATGCTATGTTATCGTCTAATACTACTTAGCTAGATGTTTGGCTGACAGCTGCGTTTTTATATTCTCAACATGGTGAAGCTATCCATTAAGGCAATCTAACTTTTTTTATTTTTTTTTGGTCAGTTATAGACTAATGTATGTAAACTTGCAACCGTGGGAACAGTAGTTACATAACCCTCAAACCGAAGCACAGCTTAATTATTCACATGCACGCACGCCATAGTTGTTTATATAAATTTAATACATTAATCCCACTGTAAAAACAAATATTCATGAGAAGTTTTCCTGGCTTTATGCTAAATCAGATTTTTTTTTTTTTTTTTTTTTTTTTTTTTTTCATCCAAATCTAATTTTACAAGATTACCAAAAACTAGTCTGGTTATTAACAGAATTTTCCCACACATTCAACAGTATCACTGTTAACAGTGGTATCAAAAAACAAAAATATTGTTCCAAGCACAAACATACACCAGACTCAAAATCCCAGTCACCCGGAGCCCTAACTCAGCCTAGCCTCTGCGCACACTGAAAGCTGAAATAACGTCTTCAAGCATACACTGGTGTAGTCTGGTGGAGGAGGTTCCAACTGCATACTTTATTCATATCGTATAAATGAGTGGAACCTTTTTCACCCACACAACATAACAGTAGGTCACACTTGGATGTGAAATCTATGCAAATGCCCTGCTTCCTCAGAATGAGTAATTAATGGAAAGCAATTAAAATGTGACTATGAAATGATATGTGTGAGGTACTGCATGTTAACTCAGCGCTCCAGGAAAATAAAAAGCTCTGGGATCAACATTTTTTTTAAATATCCTGTTTTGAATGCAACATCTATTGCAACTTTCCCAGAGGAATCGTTGCTTTACAAAAATTAAAACTCATTGCTGTCCAGTCCTGAATGCTATCCACGTCAAGAAACATTAAAATGCAGAGTGGTAACACTTAAGTCGAATATGATGAGCAGAAACATTTCTAGTACATGTAAATCAGCTTTGGAAGTGAATCTATATTCAGTTGTGTTGATGTTTTTAGTGGAGGTGGGGCATTTCTGATGTGAAACAGAAGTCTTTTAATGTTTACATCCATTAGAGAACTGTTGGACTGCAGTCCATATCTTGCTTTTGCAACACTGTATAGAATAGAGTGTGGTGGCAGCTTGAAGTCCTGACATAATGTCACTCTGTCCACTGTCTTTCTTCTCTTTCTCTCGGTTGTACTGGTGGAATTTTATTCTTTATTAGTTGGTAGGGAGATGTTTTTATCAAACTAACAACACACTGCGTGCAGTATGTAAACTCTTGTCTCTGGTGCTTTTGTAATTTAGAAATTCCTACATTGGAAAAACTGAACGTGAACCAAACAGCAATTACATTTACTTCATGTCTCTCATAAGGAAAATCTGTAGTATAAGACAGTATGTCACAAAACATAGGGTTCGTTTCAACATGTTAAATAGCAACTATAGACTATAATTGTAATGTCTTCCCAAACCTCCCCCCAACTAAAAATGTTTGCCCTTGCTCTACAGTGTATCATTAAATAATGTAGCTATGTCAATAAAATTCTTGAGGAAAGATGATCTTCATGAAAAATATGTGACCAGTGGGGGGGGGCTATGGATACACAGCTTGTTTTCAGCCATCGGGAGAAGAAAGACCTCATTTCTGAAGCGTATGGTTGTTAAATAAAGGATGAGTAGCCATGGTTTTTAGACATCACGTTGTGACGTTCTACATCAGAGGAGATGTGGACTGTTGAGATATGCTGGTATACAGTATGCAGACTCTTTCACAGGTTTGGCCTTAGATGATAAGAACAGATTAATGACAGGGCAGCACCATTGGACATCTAATGTTTGTACACTATAACAAGCTGTCTGACCTTCAGGAATAGTGTACATGACGGCCAAGATCGAGTGCCTTTCCTTACATTTCTCTCCTTCCTCCATCCAACCTCCAAAATATAATCCCACAGATTGAATTTCATACTTTTTTTTTTTTTTTTTGGCCTGGATTTTACCTGAGGAGATTTCCCATTAAAACGCTATTGATTCTTTACCCACACCCTCCTCAAACCACTTTGCAACATATACAGTACACTTAGACATACACTTGTATGTGTGCACACACACACACACACACACTTCCTAGTATCAACAAGAGACTTTTAGAGGCAGAATGTAAATGAGCAAATCCCTGAGGTAATTAAAAACAAAGCCCCTAACTTACTGCATGAAGCCTTCCTGACTAACAAACACCTGTGCTGTATCAATTAAGACGGCTTTATTTGTATATAATATTAATGGAGTGCAATGCTGTTTAGTTATTTTAAAGATCCCATATTCCATTTCCAGCTGTGCAAGGGCCACACAGAGATTCTGTTAACTTTAATGGTTGCATTCAGCTCAGAAAAATTTACATAACTTATTCATTTGACCTTCAAAATTTTAGGTTTGTTGCATGAATGACTCACTTGCAAAGCAAAAACAGCCTCATCTGTGATGTCATCAGTGGATACTGTAAGTGAGAGTAATGAGAGGTTCACAGCCCATAAGGCAGTAGCTGCTATGGCTTAGACACTGCTGTTACAGATGAATGTCAATGGTACAGCCCACATCTGCTCTGCTTCCTTAATAATCCTATTTGTGATGCCATTGCTTGCCTTGTGCATCATCTAATTCAATGTTACAGAGATGTCACTGAAGTCCTGTTCTACACCGGGGGGGTTGATTGCACTCCCACATCAATACATGCTGCTTGTATTCATCTAAGGAGCATCTCAAGCGGGAGAACCTTATCCATTTACAAACGCTTTTACATACAGTCACTCCTAACACAAAATGTTGTTTCCCCACAACATCTGCCCATGGGAAGTAAAGCATGACTTTTTTTTTTATTCTCTACCCACATCTCTGATCTTTTTCCCAGTTGTATTAGTAACCTAAACCTTGGATAAGAGCATTGGTCTCCAGCATCAGTCCTAAATATTACTTTTTTTAAATAAGTGAAAAAAACAACAGGATATGAATAGAATAACAAATGGCTTTTCTTGCTGATGTTGGCAATGGTGATGGTGGAATTAGAAAAGATGGAGCTGCAAAAGTGAACATGTTGTCCATGTGCTTACGTGCTCTTGCTGGGTTGGTCACCCCACAGCTGGCAGTCAGTCTTAAAGAGCAACTTAACGCCCCATTTTTGCATGAACATTCTCCCTTCATAAATTCAAAAAAACTCGTTGTAGTTCAGGGACATTGCGTCCTAGGAAACATCACCAATTTATTTGGAGGGGTATAAGGGACAGAGTTACTGGATTTTCTCTGGAAAAATTACAATAACTTCTGTTGTAATGAACACTATAGCCTTGGACCAGGATTATTTTTGAGTGACTGTACATAATTTACTAATTAAGAGTGGATTTTTTTTTGCAAATACATTACATTTCTTTAAGTGTTTTTTATGTTGTGCCCAAAGCTATTGTGAGGGCTTGTGAGCCAACAATACAGTTATCTTGAGTCTTGCACTAATATGTTGAATTGTTAGTAGAGAGCAAACAATTATTCCCAAGTATGTACAGTATTTGCCCCAGGCATGATAGAGCACAATCTACAGAAAATGTTCTAGTTACTGTAAATTGCAGGTGATCCAAATCACAATCAACTCAACAAAATTGCTATTTTGTGTAAAATGGGAAAAGCGTCCGATTCGACAAATTCAGTCTTATTCATTATCAGCGTAGGAGCCCCAGGTTTTATCCCCACAGTACATCATAAATGATCACAACTTTGGCTCTTTCTCCATCTCTCGCTTTCTCTAGCATTTGGACAAAGATGGCCACAAACCAGCCCTCCCCATTGCAAGAAAAAGGTAGGTTAATTATAGGGGAGTTTGTTGTTTTTTTTGTTTTTTTTTGTTGTTGTTGTTGTACATTCAAAATCTTTTAATCAAGGTTTTGTTGTTGTTATTATTTATTAATTCATAATAGTGCAGAGAAGAACATGTTTATATGTTGTTAAAAAATGATTTCATTTTTATATGTACATGGCTTGAATTAAAATCATTTTTGTATTGACTATGTAAAAAAAAAAAAAAAAAAATCACTTGATATTTTGGTGTTCTGGGAATAGTAAATTCACTTCTCGTTTGCCTCAGTGCACACCATGATGAAAATGCTTCCTACTCCACCTGCTCATTAATCAGGAAGGCAGTGCAGATGGCGTTCTTTGACAGAGGAGAAAACATGGAGAGCTATCAACTTTTTGCTGCTAATTAATCCTTCGATTCTATGAATGGAATTGCAAACCACATAAATTAGCCTCAAAGTGGAGGAGAAAAGCGTCACATAACTTTATGTAATACATACAGTGTCTTCTTTTTCCGTGCCAGTTATTGACAGAACAGAAGTTCATAAATTCGTTTTGCTCGAATATTTAATGTGTCAGATCCTCATCCTCTCTACCTAAAATGGCAATTTTTTTTTATTTGATGTTCTGCTTTCCCACTGTAGAGCAACAACAAAAAACAAGGTGGTAAAAGAATAAAATACCGATCGTTATTGTACAAAACATATAATCCCTATGACGTGGGGTGGGGGGGCTAACAACCTACATGCCATTTGAAACCTCTTGCACTTCTGGCAGGCGACTCAACAGCAGATGCCTGCGGTGGAACAGAATATTCACAAACTAGCTGAACAGACCTAAGCAATCAAAACTACGGTGACCAAAGCAGTGATTCACTGGCTGGTAAGCGTTGGCCCTCCACATAACGCCAACACAGGCCTAAATACCCCCTTCTGACTGAGCTCTTGATGCTGCATGAACACAAGGATAGCCACTCTGTAGGCACGACCCCATGAACCCTGCAATCGCTCAGCACACTATTCTAAACAAAAAACTTTGTTTTTACACATGTGCAACCAAACTGGGTCTACTCTAATCAATTCTATCAAACTAAGCAAATGTTCAGCATACCATATATCTGCCTGCATGCTCTACCAATCCCCTGCTCACTGTTTAGTCTCCTCATTTAACAGGTACAGCCAGACCAAAACCATTTAGTTTCGCCTGGCTAAAACGGGTTTCATTTCGGTTTCTGCTTCAATGGTGAAGCTGTATCACTTCATTTTGTACTTAGATTGCATTATTAAGGTGGCAAAATGTATAATATAAATGTCTCAGAGCAAAAAAATTTAGACAGCAGCTCTAAACCACACAGAATAACCAAACTATAAAAGAGAAAACAAATAGATTTTTCCTTTTTTTTTTTTTTACTATTTACAACTAAGCAGATGTCCAGGGCAAAAAGCCCCCTGAAGGGAAGGATAGAGAGTGGGAGGTGCAGCAGGTCCAAGGGAAACTGCAGTGTTTAGTGGATAATGAGACACAGACTTAAGACCAGGAAGAACACTTACTCAACTGGAATCACCAAGACCATCCCGGTGGGATTCCCTTATGTAGCTGGGCTGTTGGAACATAATAACAGCCTTGAAGTCACAGGGAGCCGCTGAAAAACATCTTAAGATGTCTGATGATACACCATAAAGACAGGACCTGCCTAAAGAGGAAAACTGGAGCAGTGCATGAAATTACATGCAACAGCTGAGAGGAACACTACAAAGGGGGAAATGACAAGGACCCTGGACAAGAGACCAAATGAACAGCAGATGCAGACAACCTCAACCGTCTATGAACAAAAGAGCAAAACTCTGGCAGAAATTTCTATATGTTGTATCTAATAAACGATGAAATTCATGAGCAATCAAATGTGGAGGTTACAGGAGGCTTACACAAGAACTAATAGGGTTGCAAGTACGCTTCATTGTTCTTTACTATTGAACATTTGGCCCTAAATTTGCTCCATAAAAATGTCAGCACAGGTCCACAAGAATATAAGTACTTCACACAAGTATACACATAACTCCACTCTGTACAACTATATAAATGCCAACCCCTCATAGATTTACCCTGATGAATCCCTCCAAATTCTCCAAAGTCCTACCAGTTAAGTCCCTAGTCTGTGATATTTGTTTGAATATTTGTGTGACTGTTCCACATTTACAGCCTTTATGACAGACATCGCCGGATTAGCGGGAAGCCACGATTGAACAGTGGTCAGGGCAAAATAAAGAGCATTACACACTGCTAAAACTCACTTAATTTTTGTTTCATCACATTACATTGGGACACATTGTAGTATGGGTTTATTCAATTTAAGACAGAGGAATGATACATAAGAAACAAATATTTTTCTGCCAACCGCAAGTTCATGATCAATTTTGAAATGGTAAAGGGTCTTTCTTTTCTGCAACACGCTGTTCTGGTTTGTGAATACTGAAGTCTGGTCCCCAAATGGCAGTTGCGGGGATTGAATAAGAATTCCAATCTTTGATTGAAAAAATTTCTCATTCAGTAGCCACAAGGACTTCCACTGCCAGCATGTTAAATTTAATGATTTTCGGCGAATCTGGATCTGTTATTTGATCTGGCTTTTTCCGGCAGATGATGCTGCTCCATGACTGTGCTTTTAAATACACCACTGCAGGCATGGCCTGTTAGAAAGGTCTGGGCACACAATCTGGTACATGAGCCTGGATGTTAATTCCAAAGCACAGCTGAGCAAATGCTGTTACCTTTTTAGGCCAGAAGAAAAGTCAATTTAATTGGTAAAACAAATTATAAATGAAGTGGATAGCAAATAAATATGGAGGGCAAATTACCTGTGAGTTCTTTGATGCAGCAGGTACTGGGATTGCAGACAGAAAATATATGAAGTTCTGTCAATGCTCAGTATTCTGCAGAATATTAGTGATCTGCTGTTTCAAAACAGAGTGAGGCTTGTGCACAGTCTCTCAATCAGGTCATATTTTGTTTTATACTGGTCTCAACTGCATATAGACGCTTTTGCATCAGTATGAATCTGTGTCAGTAATAATACCTCAATACAAAGGAATCCCTGTATGGAGAACAAAGGATTAAGGCACAGACAATGTTAACGTGACCTGCGTTGACATCACCCGGTATATCGACTGTACCAGTGATAGCCCCATTTGAGTCTGTCTTAACCACTGCTTGGAAGACAGCTATTTTTAAGTTTGTTTTCAAGTGTGGAATGGGCTCAGTGCTGTCCCTTGTGGGCAATGGGGCAAGACCACCCACTATACAATTGTGGTTCTCACCAACTTTCAAGTTTGCAGTTGGTGTTTTCTTCTCTTCAGCCTCAGGGGAAAGTAATGAGCCCATTACTGCTTTGCAGCCGTGAATTCGGTGAAATCACTTGCACTCAAAATCTGACAACACGCACAAAGGTGTTGCTTTACGCAAAGTGTTTTTCAAACAGCATGTTTTGGTTCTATAAGATATAACTCACCCACTCAATTTTCATTTTACAGCATGTTGTGGCATACCTCATAACATTAACTGAAAATACATTTTGCATGGGAGATGAATTAGGGAGGGGTCTACTACAGATTTAAAATTCGGCTGCGTCTACAATAACAAATATCGAGAAAATAATTCTAGAAAAAGACCTGATTATCTTATTTTATAGCTATACTGTTACTGAATATAGAACTCAAACCTCCCATACATTCATTTAAAAACAACTATATACCCATTGTTTAGCATACATATCAAAATATGAGCAAGTGTGACAATAAATAGATATCAACTGTAATTACAGCATGAAATACTTATTACAAAACCTTTTTAAATTCCCCTTGTGAGAATAAAATCACATCACTGCGTTTTGGAGCTTATTTAAATCTTCATTAAAAGTGCTTTATCAATTCACCATTTCTTGGAATCTCAAAGTTTTTAGTAAACCCCTTTTGCAAACCCTTTTGCCCAGCGGTGACAAAACAAGTTGCGCCCCCTTTCAGTAGAATCTGTTACGACTGGCTGTGGGGCACAAGAATGCCCATTTTTTATTCTTTACATCCTCTGTAGCAATTTTCTTTTGGCCATTTAGTGGCAATTTTCCACTGAATTATTTTTTCTGCAGATGTACAGTGCAAAAGATAAATTATGTAAAAGATTTTTGATTTTCAAACCTTGACAGTTATTTTAATCTTAAAAATGATTCTTTTCACACCTATGTGGGTCAAAAAAAAAAAAAAAATAATAAGAATCAAATGGAAAAACCCAAGAACTGGTTTATTTACACCGTACAACTATGTTTCATGTACACTACACATGAGGCAGAAGATCATCTAATATTTTCAGTTTAATTAGAAAACTGGATTGGTGGGGAAGATACATTATACACACATGCGCGTTGGAGCGACTCTCCCAGCTGGTCTGGGAGCACCTAGTGAGGCAACTTGAGCAAGTTGCTCAGGAAAAGTTATCTGGGCTGCTCTGCTTGATCTTTTCCCACCATGAATCTGATCTGGATAAGCAGCTAGAAAATGGGTGGATGGATCTTATTATGTGACTCAATCATGACGAATCTCAACTATTTTACTCCATTAATCACAGACAATGATGTTATTTTTAGGAGTCATAGCATTAGCATAAAGACTGAAATTAAAATTAAAAGTCTCATTTGCTCAATTTGTTCTTGTTTCCACAAGCTAAAAGTTGCATGGGGATCCAGAAAAGTATGATGTAAGCAATTCAAACACACAATTGACATGAAAACGTATGAACGATTGCAAATGTTTGCCATTAATACATGAATGTCATTATGTCGCGTTGGTCTGAAAAGATTTTTAAACTTTAAGTCCTATCTTTATCAGTAGGACAAATTTGTGTGCATGTTTCAACCCCAGTATCAGGAAGCTTCATGTAAAGGCTAGCAGTATTAACAGTAAACTTTCCAAGCTGTCAAAACATTGAATGCCGTCATAGTAAGCAGGTACTAATAAAGCACAACGACAACACAACAAGCATGAGGAGGGCCAGTCACTGCGAGAGGCACAGAGGGGCCGGTCACTGAAGATCCAATCAACACTTGACATTTTTGCAGGTGGAGTAAGAAGTTGTCTCTCCTAACAATACATTTTAAACACAAGAAAGAGTGGTAATGTCCACATGTATTTTGCATTGTGATACAACACACCAAAGTCATGAGGCCATACCAAACCTATTTTCACACTTCTTCAGTCCATTGGTTATTTGAGACACAAAACATGCTATTTTTTTAGATTCAATTTGTTGGTTTTGCACGCAACACATTCATATGTGGCACAATTACTTGTGTGTTTAACTACATTATTTTTATGGGCCTGTAGATGAGGATCCAGGATGTAATAGTCTCACTGTTTTCAGCAAAGTGGACACTGGTACACAATTTTGTGACTTGAATTAATAATTTAAATCTGGCTTAAAACAGATTTTTTTGGGGGGTAAAACAGAGATAAGGGGTTGAGAAGAGGAATGGGGGGGAAAAAAAGTTATGTAACACAATTTTGGTAGAAAACATTTTTGCTTTTAAAGTTATCCAGCCATCATCTCTCTCTCTCTCTCACACACACACACACACACACACACACCATCATGCTGGCAGCTCGTGTTAGCTAAGGTAGCGTTCACCTATCCTCAGGAACATTAGTTACTAAGGCTAGTAATATTAATCATAAACAAAAACCTTTTGCAGTAAGTAACATTTACTTTTTGTACAATAACATATGTAGTACCTCTCTCACACTCACACACCATTGCTCATGCTGGCAGGCCAAGCTAACGTTACCATGCTGTCGTCACAAGACTGATACCGACGCCGCATCTATCCCAGCCACCGTTAAACAGCTGCAATAAACAACTTTCCTTTTCAAACCTTTTTAATTTGACCTACGTGTGCAATAACATCGTACGTTCAACTTCAGCTGCTTTGAGCTGTGATTACCTATCTGCTGCTTCTGCTGCGCCATTTCTCAAATGACAACTTCTTGTAATTCTCTAATGAAATTTGACCTGGCACCTGGTTAAGCAATATACAACTGAGAATATACAGCGGCAGATTCAAGTACTACTATAAATGAAGGATATTTCAATCGCTTCACAAAACTATTCATTTTGACCAAGTAAATGCAAAAAGACTATACAAAATACATTAGTGACTCAGTCTATATTTAGAAATATTCATTTGTAACTGAAATGCATGCCAAATAGAACAATAATTTAAACAAAATTAGAGCAAGCTACTACAAAGAGAAAAGGCTTCAAGGATCCGGGCTGGTTCAGCAAATGCACAGCTGGTTAAATTCCCCTTCTCTAATAAAGAGCACAGCACAGCCGCTTCCCTCAAGTTTTCAATGCGAACCATCAGGGATTGTCTACCAATCAGTATCTGAGACAGTCCCAAATGGGCTGACATAGTAAAAGCCCTGACCCCAGTTATGCTCAGCTATACACTTACCTGTACTGCTCAATGCAAGATTTTCCATCTATTTGGCACCTTGTATGCTACAACAAACAAAGTCTCAAGTGTGTAAGTGCCACAATGCGCTCTGATTAGCAGTATTAGCATTATATTTCCCTATATACATCCTGTTATCATTTGTTTTATTCTAGACAGGACTGCCACAGATATAAATCACTAAGTGTGGTATATTTTATTGTCATCTAAAAACACCACAAGGAGAGGTATATAGGTTACAGTCGTTGAAATGTACTTTACAAAGGTTATGCTTTGTATCCTGGAGCTGTGCCAGAATATATGCTTGTAATAATCAAATGCTGGAAACAGGCTTGCGTGTGTGGCTAATAAATTTCCAGCTGAAGATCTCTAAGGGAAGGTGTTAAGCACTAAATTTGACCTAAAATTCTCTGTGCCTCAGATGTGATGTTTTGACTGAGTAAATAGAAATAATCCACTACAAAACAAGAGATGAAATATTTATCTTACAGTGGATACGTGTCTTTGCGCACGTAGTTTTATATGGAACTAAATAAAAAAATATTTTAAAAAAACATACACAACAATCGGTCAACATTGGTCAGTTAGGGTTAAGGTTAGGATTCATGTGCCAGTTTGAGATGGAGATTAAATATTTTAAAAGTTTTAGATATCTGAATACAATCAGGAGTGACCGATGGACATACTGAGCTCATTTACAAGTTGTTTCTCATTTCCATTTGTAATGTGTTTATCTTGCTATGTGCTACAAAGTTATTAAACAAAAGGAAATGATCCACAATTAAAATACAATTAATAACCTTTAGAGCTGGGTAAAGAAGAATTAATCTACAATCTGACATCAACAGAATTTCAACAGAGACAGACACACACACAACCAAATGACTACACCAATCAGCCACAACATTAACAGTGGTAAATGGTTCTAATGTTGTGGCTGACTGGTGCACGTTTTTATTTTATCCCTTGCTCATGGAATTAAAATTTACTTGATTCTGTGAACTACACTTTGAATTGTCGTGCTGACCAGTAACAAAGAACCTTTTGATTGTTAACCTTGACCAAAAATGGAACAAAATGAAGAGCCGGAGAGATCCTTTTTAGTGAGAGTGGATGGAGAAATCAATCCGTTTTGGAACGTCATGTAAGACATGAGTATTGCCAATGTTTATGATGTGTATCATATGTTGAGGCAACAATGTCTAGCAAATTGTCATTAAAATGTGGCAGTGTGTGCCACTGATTTGGAAAAAAAAACATCCCTAAAATGACATTGTCCATGTTTATGTCAAAGCTTAAACAGTAATATTGTGCAGTCACTGTATACTTGTGCTCTGGGCAGTTTTGCTTTCCTTCAGTGTTTATCTAATTTAATGAAAAAAATGGTAACACTCACCACATGAGGTTGACCTCCAAAAATAAAATACTGCATGACAAACCACAGTGCAAAATCCATGTGTTAAAAAAGTAAATAAATACTGAAATGATATAGGTGGACATGTGCAGATATCTTTCTTGGCTTTCCAGACATTTGCCTTTCCAAAAGTAAGCATGTTTACTTGTACTGAGATTCTTTCTCCACAATAGTAGGCTACAAGAGAAATTTCAGGACATCAGCACAATAATGTCAAGAATTAAGTCAAGAAAACTCTGTTTACATATGTGTGCGCAAACGAAGACATGCACACTGAATATTGCTGCAGCTTTCTAAGAGACATGGCCTCATATTTTTCAAACAAATTGACTTTTATTACAGTCAAACGACTTTGTTGCTGTGAACATAAAGCTATATAGTAAAAAGGATCGGTACTGGTCTCAGAGCTGATGTGCACCAAAATGTGTGAAACGATTAGGTGTTCAATTATTTATTAGGGGCCATCAGAATTATTGCTGCCTCTAAACAAACTGCTGCTTGCTCATGTTCTTTATGGTGTTCAACTTCGTAAAACAGCAGGTGTGTAGGGGTGCAGGTGGCTCGCCCGGTTAGCTGTGTACCATGTGGTGAGGCTGGATCCTTGCCTCAGCATCCTGTGTTTGAATCTGACCCGGGCCCTTTGCTGCACGTCATCCCCTCTCTCTCTCTCTCTCTCTCTCTCTCTGCACTATCCCTACCAAAATAAAAATTAAAAAAAAATCAGCAATTGTGTACAGTTAGATACATTTAAGTTGCATCTATTATTCTGATTTTTAAAAAGATTGATTTTAACAACAAAGCAGTTGTGAAGTTGCACACAACTGCACTCCAGAGTTGAGTGTATTGCATTCTTTGTGTTTTCTGCACACGCTCTGAGAAACCAGGAACTTTCAGTAACAAGTTCTCACTCATAGGCACAAATCTTAGTTATCTTCTTACCCTAGCAATAAAACTGAAGAAAAAAATGAAGGAATTACATAGCTGTTCATGGCATCCCTCTAATCAATGTGATGCCTGTGTCCTGCTGAGGGTTGGTATTGGGCAGGTGGTGCAGCAACAGATACATTGTAGCTGAGAAGAAAGAAATGGAGAGAGACAAAAGGAAGAACAAAGAGCCAGGGGACGCTGGAAAACCTAAAAGTACGAAACATGAAAGGGATGGCGCATGAAGAGGATTAGGGGCGAAGAGAAAGAATTACAGATAGAATTGTTGAATAATGTAGCCAGCATATGCAGATTTCTTCATTCTGTGGCTGTTGTGTCCTGTATGTTTGCTGCATCCTGAATCCCCCGAACAGTGATCAGCCACCTATAATCTCTTGCAAAAAACATTGATTTACAATGATCAGCTAAATGGCAGTATGTGCCAATTGCTGTATGCATTTATCAAAGATTTTGAATATATTAGCAGTAGATGTAAAACAAAACTGTGTAGACTGTACCACTGAATGGAATATCATCAAAAATACCAGTATTTCTTCAAGGATTCAGTCTGTTGTGTGGACACAACACAGGTCATCTCAACGTATTATCTTATTTGCATGTTTCATGAAATATTTTTGATGCAAACAACTGGGGCAGTTTCCAAATATGTGACACTGTTGTTCTTGTATTGTTAATGATGTGTGATTGACAGGCTATTAATTAGAAAATTGAATCTAGCTAGAGTTTCAATTTGTTATCAGTTTTGAGAGGTATAAGGACTATTTAGACAGCCTTCAATTTGGCTGGCTACTTTGTCTTAAAAATACAAAGCAACTTATTTGAAGAGACAATGAAAAAGGATATGTGCAGTGCTAATTTCACTGAGCACTTAATATAAAAACAATTGGGCTTATTAAACAAGTTCATTTTAAATGTGGTGCACAGGAGCTTTGTTGGAATAAATCTCAGCAACACGTCAGTTCACCAAATCTTTTGTGAAGTTATACCATATCTGTTACTGTTACTGGCCAACTAATGGCAACATCCAGTATTTTACTTGTAAAGCTGCAGCTTGCGCATATGTGTAACTTGCTGGCATCATTAATAAATGTGTCTCTCTGTCTCACACACACTACAAAATCATAGTCTTGTTATGTTATTTGTTGGTGTAATATCTTGGAAAGCTCTCAATCAATCAATTAGATGGAGACCACACATTGAGACAGGCAGTTTTATTGTAGCAATAACTCACATACACTCAGAGTGAAAGCAATCATCCCAAAATTCTTCAGTTTGGTTGTTGTATTTAATGTATTTGATGCACGTAACAGAATGCTAGTACCATTTCTCATGTGTATTTATGAACATTCACATACATGTAAGCAATCAAATATACCAAGCAGTTACTTGGTGGGTTGAATGTGGTCAGGCTGCTCTGCAATACTTTCATCAGCTTCTACAGGCTGTTCAGGTTATTAGGGCTCTGCTGGCTGAACCATACAGTGAATGGATTTAGGATTTTTCTGTTACTTTCACAGCAGTACATCATGTTTAATCTGCCACTGTTGCTGAGCAACCTCGCCCATGTGCATTTGTTTTTGTGTAATCTGTAAAGGTTGTTTGATATATCATATTTTTCTTTCACTGGATAGGCTTAACATGGTCAAACTTTTTGGGGGGATTTTTGACTATTTTTAATGTTTAATGGATATGCCTGAATATCAAAGTTTTATAGTTGACTGGCTGCACATCACTACTTGCAACACTGCCTGAAGGAAGGGCATAGGTCACAAAAGTATCGGTTGCCTTCCCTTCCCAAGAGAGACAGAGAGACAAAGGAAACAGAGACACATCCATGGCCATGACAGGATCCACCCAAGAAGTAGTAAGTAAGTAAGTAAGTAAGTAAGTAAGTAAGTAAGTTCTCAACATTTCAATAGATTGCACTGCTAAGTCATGATTGAAGCAGATCTTAAATCAACTGATGAACTTGAGACTCTACAGTCAAATGAAAGGTCTGTAACAAACAGCCAAACTTGCAGTCCAGGTCTAAAGTGTGGAATCAGATTGCTGGTTGAGAAAGTACACAAAACTAAAATGGTTTGTTTTGCACCCAGCCACTTAGCAATCTGAATGTATGTCAGGTTGCTGTGGTTTATCCAGATCAAGAAAGGGCACTAAGAACCTTCCAGCTGCCTCCACTTACTGTACGTACAACCTATATAATATTATACAGTAAAATACTATGTAATTATGATACTATATACTCGCCTGTTTCAGGTTCAGGTCACAGGAGGCACGGAGATAATGACTTTTGTCTTTGGGATTGCACCAAGATAAGATGGGCCTGCACAAAAATAGTCATGTCCGTCACAAAGCAAAAGGAGAGGCCAGGGTAGACCAGGACGAGGATGTGAAATGTTTTAACTCCTGGTGAGTTTCAGGAGTCCAAGAAAACAGAGAACAGCTTGAAGCAAGATGGTAAGATGAGCTTTCAGTGAGTTGAAGTCAGAAGGAAATGGCAGTTAACACTGACAAATCCCCAGAAACACTTGAACTGCTTAAATGAATCTGACTGAAGCCCTGTCACCGCTTTGACCTTGGCTGAATCCATCTACACACAATCATTTGAAAAACCAGAGAGGGTTTAGGGAGATGGTGGACTCACACCTGCTGACCTTGATAAACAGCTCATTCTGTAAAAGAAATTGAAGGACATGACAGACACGGCATATGATGAAGATATCATGAAAACAAAGAAGTTTGTCATCTCACTCAAGACATTAAGCAGCTCCACTCAGATATGGTGTTCCTCAGGGGTCAATTTTAGGACTACTGCCATTTCCTGTTTACATGTGGATGCTAGTCCATATATTTCTGCATTACGATATTAATTTTCACAGTTACGCAGATGATACACTGTAAATCCCCCAACAACTTGGTCACTACCTTAATATATCCAGTGACCGGTCTGTCAGATATCAAAAGTTGAATACTACATAACTCAGAGAACAATAATTATAACAGAAATACTTTACTTTAATTCAACTGCCCTCCTATTCTGGTCCTCACTTGCCACAACTTTCGCTCAATATAAAAGAATCTCCTCATAATTTGAGTTTCATATGTGATTCCCATCTCTTTTCTGATAACCAGAGGAGTGGAGCAATGTAGTCCTGCTTGTACCAGCTGAGATCTATATCAAAAATTAACTTTATAAACACAATGGGCCTTGAAATGGGCAGTGAATTGGCTTCTCCTCTTAACTAATCAGAGTTCAGTTGCCCATCTGCAAGTAATGCGGCTGCAGATTTTTTTAAGTAGTTCTAAAATAAGGTACCATCATGCTTCCCTCCACTGTCTGCTTGTGAGTTTAAGAATTGATTTCAGGATCTCACTGATAACCTTTGAGGAGAGGCTCCCAGCAATATTTTAAATATGTTGATCCCCAATGAAATGCAACACAAACCTGAGATCCTCTGCCAAGGGAGTCTTGGTTATTCCCTTAACTAACTTTATTACAGTCCAAGACCTTTAGCAGTCTTCCTTATTATCTCAATTTCCAAATCAGTTTACTCTTTTAGATTACCTCTTTAAATTCACTTTTATCAGAAGGCTTTCTCCTATTTCTATTTTTTAATCTTTCTTAACTTTTTTGTACCATGCTTATGTTGTTAAAATGATGTTAGTCATCAGTCCATACTATTGCATCAATGCATGTCAGCTTCAAAATACTGATACATTTGTATAATGAAAACAATGCATCATGCATATAAGTAAGTATGTAGATGAGATGTATGTCCAGAGCAGTGGCCTCCAGGGGAGTGTCAAAGGGTAGTGTGGAAGCACTGAGGCAACAAACGAGTTGAGTCTATAAAACATTCATCTGCAGCACAAGGCCTGGGAGAGATTAAAATGATTGTTCAAGGATACGTCTGAGTGTGAATAGAGGAAGAATTAAGGGAATTGGTTTGGCTCACTAGCACCCCTTTGTTTACTGATGAGCTGTGGGCAGGTTGTGCAGACTACATGGTAGAGGCAACACCTTGTTTAATTATTCTCTTTTTCTTAAAAGCAGACAACAGTTTCTCAACAGTGTTACCCACTGTATAGGCCCCTTGAGAATCAGACTCAAGCTGGCTAATGGAAGACCTTACTGGAGATAGCAACAAGAGGCAACAAGGACCTTATGTCTGGAAAATGCTGGCTGATTGAGGATGGCATTTTCATCCTGTCCAGCCTGGTTCTTTTTCCTGTCCGATCCCAGTCTCTTGACTTATCTTGTCTCCAAATCCCTCCATTCCTGATCCCATCACTTTTGCCGTCGATCCTTTTTCAAGGCCAATTATTTTCCCTGTTTAATATTACAGAGCATCTGCCTGAGAAACCTAAGTAGATCTCAATATGATAAAATATGCTAAAATAATGGTTAGTCTTCTGTACCATCCCTTGCTCACCGAAACAGTATGGGTGATACTTGTTTGGGTTTATTCTTAATCAATGTTGAGCAACTTGTCATATTTTATAACACTGGACGAAAATTGCAACAACATATAAAACTACTGTCAGTTGATATTTTACTTAGAAGATGAATTTGTCCAAACTCCCATCCATTCCAGAGGTTTTCTGGTGGTCAAGCTTCTCCAGGTTCTCCTGGCTGTATCACCAGATGTCTTTCCTCTGTTCACAAAGATGATTCTCCAATGCCAAGGTCATCTGTAATCTGCTTTGAGGCTAGCTCATCCTCAGTTGTTTGACAGCCTATGCGCAAAGTGGAGCTAAGAGTCCTTTTTTTTTTTTTAATCTGTGCTGTTTAGTTTCCTAGATCTCTTAAATTAATTCAACCATGCTGCAAAAGCCCTAGCATACTGTATGCTCAAAAGTCATGGCAGCCTTTTTTGCAGAAAATGGGTGAAATACCAGATCTAGATCTGTCTCTTCTGAGTGCACAGCTGCTCTCTGTTCATTCTCCTCAGTGACCACAGACCAAAGACTGGTGCTCCCAAACTGCTCTAAAGGAGTGTATGGCTTGGCTGTCTTACATGGCATATCATAAAATCTGCTGATGGTATGCAGTTGGAAGAGTGTCATCTGTACATGTAGATGAATATTTTTTGTTAGGTCCGTCCCTAGCTTTACTGCACTGCATTGATGAATAACATTATCAATAAATTACATTTCTTCTTTCCATAATGAAGCAAGAAATCAAAAAGTTCGCAAAACTTTCTAAGAAGTATAGAAAAATCCAATGAAACTCAGGCAAAAAAGTCTGATGAAGACCCAGTAGGGTCGAAATTTTGCTCATTTGGTCCAATTAAATTTGGGAGCTATAATCCAGTCAATACTCTACTTTTTCATTTACCTTCTAACCTTAACAGAAAAAAGATTCCATTTTTGATGGGGGCCTCTTGAAAAATCCAACATCTAACCATAGTAGTTTAGAGTTTTATATTTTGCAGCTATAAAGGCAGATTTAACTAAATTATATATTAGCCCATTCAGATAACCAAGTTTTGATGCTCAGTACCCGTTTTCTGTCCTCTTAAACGTTTGTAGCTCACAAGGTTGTGGAATGAATACGTGAATAATCCATCAAATTTTTTCAAAACCTGCAATTGAGAGTCCATCAATCTGTGCTCTAAATAGCTTTGCCTGTTCAGGATCATGGGGAGCTGGAGCCTATCCCAGCATTCAGTGGTCAAGAGACTAGAGCCAAGAGATGGGAAACACATTCACATTCACATGCATGCCTTTGGGCAATTAAGAATTACTAATTTATCTAACTCTCATGACTGTGGGATGAAACCAGAGAACATGAACATAATCCACACGGACATAAGGGGAATATGCAAACTCCACTCAGACAGGATCTTGCTGGCTGACAGATTTAAACACAGGACTTTCTTGCTGTGAGGTGACAGGGTTAACTACTATTAACATTACACTCCTAAAACTGAGAATTCGGATCACCCTCTGCCTGTCCCTGCTCACTGCTGGACTATACTGTGGCACCAGTTGCCTGTAATGCCTTGCAGACAAACTATGAATGGACATTAATTATATAGAAACGCTATATTATACCTATGAATTAATATTAATAAAGCCTGACTATATTATATGGGATGATTAAAGACTCCTCTCTCTGAAGGATAAATCTGGGCAACTTAAGCACATAACATGTCTTAATCACATTGTCGACAGCAACAGCCTCTGTCTCAGGTTTCTGCTCTGAGTTATGACCTCATCATCTCGTTTGTACAGTAGGGAAAAATTAAATTAGTTGGAGTAATGAACCTGGGTGCTTTTCATAAGAAATATTTCTGCTCATTGTTCCCCAAGTTGTTTAAGAGACTAATCTGCCACGTATACCCCCATCTCACTTAAATCCTGGCCCTCTGAAAGAGTTGTCAGGGGTCTGCCTTTTCAAACATGACTCTTCACAGGGGTCCTAGATCAAAGATGAAAGTGTGCCGAACGATCTGGGAGACTGGGGTAGAGGGTTGGCATGAAGGGATTTATGAGTGCGATTCATCAAATTAAGAAATTTGCTTTTCTTTTCCCAGTAGGCAATGGAGTAAATTCTCAGGTACTTACAGTGAATCAGTGATGCGCTGACAAGTAAGGAGAGGGGGAGGAGTCAGAACGTAGAGGGAAGTTCTCGGTAAGACAGTGATGTGAGCATGAACAAATGTGTAATTAATGGCACTCTTACTCCTAATTAAAACCTCTTAGCTTTCTCCTCACAAGGTTGCAGCAGCTGGTATAGACAAGGACCTCACTGTGAGACGAGAGACATAAATTTCATGATAGAATTGCAAGGCAGCACCTGCTTATGCCTACACCTGTCAGTGCTGGTATCATACCTCATTCTGTCAATGAATTAACATCCTCCTGGGCTAAGAGAGTGAGAAAGGGTAGAGTCTCTCATCCCAGAATGAAAATCCCTACTGGCTCGAAGATGGTACTATGTATCCATTTTCAAATTTAAATACATCATCATTTGATTCAGCTAGGCAGACACCTGCCTCCTCTAGTAAAAATGGTTTTAACCCAGATCTGAGAGATTTCCCCTAGGAACATCATCACAGTATTGCCTTGTAACTATAACTTAATATCATGTCAAAATCTCCTGAGGATGATACAGCTAGTCAAGCCACAGAAAGAGGGAAAACACAAGCAAGTCAAATGCTTGAGGAAACAGATGGAGGCCAGAAGCAGATGGAGGGAAAAGAGAGAAACAGATTAAGGGAGTAGTGTGAAGGAGAAAAGGGAAAGATAGCACAATTCCCCCAGATAATAAAAGCAACATGGGAACAATAAAAGGCTATCAAGTCATTTGAAAAAACAATAGGAAACAGCATGGGAGTTCCATTTAGTATTAAATTTTAATGTTAGTTCAATAAATGATTCTGTTGTCTTTTGCAGAAGTGTCTCTAACCGGGGCAGACTATGCGAACAGCCCCTGGGACATGCCGAGATGCACTTCTTGCACGTTGTCTCACTAATGCTCTTGCTTTGGTATCCATTCTTTCAGCTCTATCTCTATTCTCTTATACTCTTACACAAGACCTATCAGCCTATTACTTTTCATGGTTCTCCCCCCTTCATTGATATTACTTGCTTTATTTCTGTTTCAAACACAACTGGCCTCAGCAGCTTCTCTCCTCCATCACTGACATTCCTTTTCCATAGAGAAAATTATTGATAATTGCTGATGTCATATCGAAATTTTGACGTTGTTGCTGTGGTTGACCAATGATTAGATCTGTTGTTTGCATTAATGGTGCGCTGTCACCCACGGTGATATTCTTCTGAATAGAAAATTTTGGGTCAATGGGATTGAGCTCGTGTGTGTGCAGTTGGGTGGTTGGGCAGGTAGCTGGGGGAGACACCTGACAGCTGTTGAACACGTGACTCAGAGGCGTTACCAGCTCCGCTGTTTAGACCTCTTTATATTGTTTATAATTGGTTTCTTAGAGATCGCTCCGGTCGTAACTGATTCTAAAGAAAGAAAGACCTGATAATGGAGAATATTGCTCTATTTCAAACATGAGACGCGTTGCAGTTAAAAATTGTAGACAATTGATTGAAGCAATAAAACAACTTGTCATCGTTGTGTTCCCTGATATCATGATGAATTGCCACTGTGGACATCTCGATCACCTATGCTGTCTCGGTAAGCCACACTTGATCACTGTCAGAGAAGCTCAAGATGGTCAGCAAGCGCTGTAAAGGCAAGGGACTTACCACCTCCCATTCTCTCTCTCTGTCTTTCTCTCACTCACACAAACACAGACTCATTTGTGTCATTGTGGCTTTCTGGCAGACCTGAGATGAAACTAGCTATGAAAATAATCTTTTAAGAGTGGAGAAAATAAGGGAAACAAATATATGAAGAAAATGTTTTCAAAATCCATGTGGGAAAAAGCTATTACAGAGGTTCATCTTGCATTAGCTGTAAACTGTGGACAGTTCAGTGTGTGTAAGTGTTGCATGTAAAGTAGTTTCTGGATACGTACAAGTAAAACCACAGGTAGCAAGTTTTGCAACATTAATTATCACACAATACCCTCCTAAGTTCCGCTTTCTATTACATGATTTCTAATTTAGTTTTCCCTGTATAACCTTTAGGCTTTGCAGAAATATTGACCACACTTTCACTGTGTGTGTAAATGTTATAAAACACCTTTCCCTTATTAAAACACAGTCAGACCATATCTTTTGTATTATAATTACTGTTTTATAGACTGTTTATCTGCACCAAGGAAAATCCTTTGTGTCATAATGTTTGCTTTTTCTTTACCTTTTCATCTTAAATTTAACAGCCGCCTGAACAAACACTATCATGCTCTTTCACACTGATGTAGATAATTAGGTCCATTTCATTTGGATATTGGTGAAGCTCTGTTCTTCATACCTGGATTCAGTATTGCCTCTTGCTTTACTTACTTTGATATTGATGCACTATAATAGAGTTTTCTTGGAAGGCTGTGAAATCAACCTACCATAAACTGTACAACCAAAAAAGTGTTGCAGCAATATTATGTTGTAGTATTCTGTATGTGATGCACAAATCTCCCGCTTACCTGAAGGAAGATTTGAAATATCTTTTATACAGTACGCCATTATTATGTTGAAATCTCTTCATGTTATCTGCTGCATGTCACTATGACCGACGCTTAACATAACAAATGTGATGTGTAGGTCTATATTGTATATTTATACATACTGTAAATGCTATCAAATAAAGCAAAAGTCATCACAAGGACATTGCATTGCTCCATAACTGGGACACTTGAACTGCAATAAATTTCACGAAACTTCACTATATCTACAGTAATGGTCAGCTGATCGTTGATCCCCTGCATTTACTGGATATATTATCTATTCTTATAGCCCAATTCATTTTCATTTTGAAATATTGATATGACATGTAAGGGGGGCACTTTACATAGTAAAATGTATTGTTTTAGTCATATTATTATGTAAGAATAAATTAAAAGAACTGTGAACTCTGACTTTTGTGTCATTTTTCATTTAAAATTTAGAATGCAATGTGCAAAATGCAATGTGTTAGTCGCTGAGTGGCGTTCCTCTTTTATCTATAATATACCTAATGAAGAACTTGTACTAAAATGTTTGGGCATTCCGGATAGCTAAAAGTTAAAGTGCCAAATCAATTTACAAATCAGGTTATCATCATTTTTTTAGCACCATAGCTGTGATAATTCTCTTTATATTAGCTGTTACAGCTACATAGATAGTAATGTTCCTAAAAAATAATTTTCTAAGATATTTTTCTCAAGCACTTATCTGTGTTGAATAGATGCTCTGTATCTTTCATCTTTCAAGAGGTAAATGTGGTGGTGAAATGTTGACGTTAACTTTGATGCTACTGAGAAATTACCCAGTTACAACAGTTCCCACACATCATTGTTATACATTGTCAGAAATGTGGGATGAACATCAGGCAGATACTGCAGAAATATGTGAACAATCTGATTTTCTCAGGTTCTATTTTTGTTCATCAGTGATGGAATACACCATGAAGTGCAATCAAATGTGCAGTTTTTTGCTCACTTTGTAGCCGGAGGCACAGGTAAGCTGTACCTGCATATTCTGAAAACAGGTGTCATCATTCAAAAACACTCTGAAAACACTTCCATTATCTTAGACAAAGAGCCAATCAGAGCAGGGAACACAGGAACACACAGTTCTTCTTCAAGTTGTACTGCATAACTGCATAAGATGTGGAGAGGAAATGATGTGTTGTATGTATAAAACGGGGAAATAATTACAGCACGATCAGCAAGCATGGATTTTTAGGGCTACTTGGAGCCACTGCTGCAAGCGCCTTGTATTCAAGGATTCAAACAAAGATGTGTAATTCATACCACAACCTGTAGACTTTCACTTTAATTGAGGTCATTGTTTTTTACAATTTCACATGCACTCATGCCCCATCCAGTGTCCGGTGCATCCGTCTTGTACCAACATAACACAAGAATGCAGCATAACAAACTTTAGACATCAAACAGATGATGAGTTAAGTAAAAAATCTAAATAATACATAACATTAAAATTCACATAAGAGCAAAATAATCCTCTACAACATCCATCAAATGCTTGGAATATGGTTTCATGCATCCTCCTCCCTTGCCTTTTAGCACGTCTTACACGTAGCTCCATCTCACATACAAATCATTTGAATTTTTAAGGAAACATCAAAGGAGACAGATCTACCAGGGTATACAGAGGGTGCCAAGAAATCATTTTACAGTGCTGAGTTCAACAGATGCCCTGTGCATCCAGCCTTTGCACAGGACACTAACTGCTGAGGTGTGCTCTCCTCTAAATCATGATTTTCAGAGAATCGCACAATACGTTTTCCTATGATATAATTCAGAGAACATCTGACACACTGTCCAGCGATGTCATGAGAAAAAAAGTTGTTGTTTTTTTTCTTATATACTGTGGACACATTCACATACACACTCTCATACCGACTGTTAGTGCTGTAATCAGTTCAGAGCAGCCTCACCAGATGATTACAGACAAGTCACCTCAGGGTCAGTTCATTTGATCCACCATCAAACTCACACACAATAATTCCACACAGGTGTATACATACGTAACACCAAACAATACAAAATGACTATAAAAACACTTCATGCAAGTCCACTTCATTCTGAAAAGAGAAATTATACATGCATATTGTGATTATATATTATACAAGTCCGAAATATTTGGAATTCTCAAACATTCAGGTCTCCATAGCTATGAATAGATTCTGCCGAGTTTCCCTTGTCAGTTAAAGGTGTCCTGTTGTCCTAAAAATGTATCAATTCCTTAAAGTTGCCTTGACCTAATTCCTGTCTTATAAGTGCTCACAGGTGTTGTACACCAGCGAGGCACAATAACAGAACCTGTTTACTTGTGTCTCATTCACCGTGAGCATCTGTTCAAATATCCTGTTGGAAGGAGCACCAGGAGACCTGCAGAGTACTTCTTCTTAAAATTCTATATGGACCATGATATTAAATAAGTCCCAGGTCATACAGGATTTAGACCGAGAGTTGCTTTCATTATTTTGCTGGTTTTGTTTTTTTTTTTTTTCTGCCTTTTTTTTTTTTTTTACTGGATATACACAGACATACCAAGAACTACAGACCCACATCCATATCTCAAAGTCAGTTTAAATAGAAAAAATGAAATAGAAAAAAGGTTGTGGAAACCATATGTAGAATATGATCTCTGTTCTTAATTCTTCCTATAGTATCTGTTAATGGCCTACTTGTTAACATAAGTCCGAATGGAAATGCGATGATGTAAAGAAAAGTTAAAACAATGAAATTTTGTGACAGATACTTTTCTGAGGGTTTCTTGCCTTACTCTTGGACAGAATGATGAAAATGAGGTAAAGCGGGCCACTCTCTTGCAATGTTCACTGGTGGACAGATGGATAGCTCCTTGACAAACAAAGAAAAACAGACAGACTGTGTCGCTTCACACAGAAGCAGAGTGGTGACAGGCTATCTCCATGCATATTGATGTCAGCCAGCCACACTGGCCTAGCTTTGATTGAATAGTCACACAATGGGAAAAGGCAGGCTACTTTTCATGTTCTTCCATCAATCAGTGCAGCAGACTGCAGCTCTCTCAGCTTTTGTTTGTGTGTCAATTAGCTGACGTGGTTTGGGTTGCAAGATGAATTTCAGCGGGCTCTGTTTTTCACGAGGCAGACAGCATATAGCATACAGCTGTGGGACCAATCAACCCCCTCAAACACCAGCAGAACAGATTAATGGTCGGAAAAGGCTGAGTGGTTTACTTTTTTAAAAAAAATAATTAGGTATCGTGCAATGAAGCAGAAACTTTTCTTCAGTCACACCGAAAATCTCACCTACCACAATGGTGACGATCATTATGTTTTCTCTTCAAGTAGGTGATTCAGACCATCTTCAGCTGTATATGCACAAGACAAATATTACTTTTGAATATAACAGCACAAATGTCACTAAATCTGGGGGTATAGTGCAATTACAGTAATTATACTAATAAAGCACAGTAAATTTTCAACAATAGACTAAATAGACTTCAGTTTTGAAAGTTTAAAATCTGATTTTCAATGACAGGCTCAGTCAGTCTTTCACTTAAAATGTATAAAATTGAACATAAAATGTATCTTACCTGCACTTGTTGCCAAAATATTGAAAATAGTGCCTGAGAAAACTTAATTGAAATTTATAAAGTGAACCATAAATTACAATGTCCCATTAAGCTAAGAACTAAAACTCTCACGCCCTGAAACACAGTGCCAAGATTCAAGATTCAAGCTTCGGGCTTCCAGGATTCATCAAAATCAGACTACTGACTTAAGACATCACGTGACTTCATGTCTCAGATGAACAGACAGCCATGCAAATCCATAAAGCCTGTCTTTACCTAGGGTTTTTTTCAGGCCATTTGTGAAATTTAAAGTTTAAACAACATCTTTCTGCTTGCTTGACTCTCTCCAATATCGCTTTGCTGGTCCATCGCTTTGCATACTTTGTCTTTAACTAATAATACGGCACCTTGAAATCTCACCAAGCAGTCAGTAGCCTAAGGCTTTGCACCCCTGGTAGGATGTGCTCAATACTTTGCATTCTTTACGCCGCTTTGAGGCTAGCTAGAACTACCTCGCCACATAAAACAATAACTGCATCAGTCATCTGCTGCGCCAACAGCTTGCATTGTTCAGGCAGTACATTCCAGCCATATTAGAGATTAAGCAGCATTTAGGAAAATACCAAAATAAAACAAAGTGTTTACAGAATCACTGCACTGGATGCTACAACACAGGCTGTTATTTTGAAGAATTTTTTTTGAATTGATCTTAACTGCTTTTTCTCAGAATAGATGACCAGTTAACCATCAGCCATTACCAACCATCATCTTATTCACATGTTTGAAGTATAACTTGCGGCTGATATACCAAGGCAATATTAAGCTGCCATCACAATTCATTAACCGAGATAAATGACAAGATCCGTCACTCACACATCTATAGCCAATTTACAGTCTCTAATTCACCTGATTTGCATGTCTGTGGCATGTGGAGGGCAAATGGAGGAGCAGGGAAAAAAAGAATCAGAGACGCACACAGAGGAAGAATGTGATAACGAATAAAAAGGCCTGACTTGGGGCTGCTCACTCTCTGTCTTTGTGCCGCTGATAGACTAATTCTCCTGGCTAATTAGACCATAATAGGAAAGACAAGTCTTTAACTTCAGATTTGTTGAAATAAAGCTTTGATTAGGTTGTTTAGCATTTTAATGACCCCTTACATTGTATCATTTACAATGTTTTAGACCAACCTAGCTCTACCGTTTTTCATTGTGCCCCTGCATGTGTCTGCTAACCTGGTGTTGGGTTGTGGTTTTGTTTTTTTTATGGGAAATCCTTGCTATTGCTGCTGATTTCATGGAAGTGATTGTTTTGAAGTCCCATATTCCCAAATAATCTTACATGAAGGTGAGTTTGAGATTCTGAGCTTGTGGACACTTTAAAAGAGCTGGAATACCTTGTTACAGCCCGTTCCTTTCTGCGTTTATATTAATGGACTAGATATTATTATCCATCCAGGTTCTTGTTAAAAGGTTGTTAATATATGAAAAAAATCTAACAGGAGTTGATGTGTAATGAAGTATAAAGGTATAACAAGCAGAGGAGAATAAGAAGTTTATAATAAATACAGTTGACTTTTTGCGGTTTGTTATGCAAACATGTCTGTGAGTAAGCACAGGTGATCGACTTATATTACCAGTGTACCGAGGTGGAAAAGTAAAATGAGTTATTGTATATGGTGTATATATACTGTTTATGTAAAGATGAAATTAAAGATATGACACACTCATTGGGATAAATGTGTATTTTTCCACTGCGTACTGCTTTACACTCTTGGTGTGTCTGCAAAGAAATTTTAATACATGTATGTTCTATACCTAATTTATTAGTTATGCTCTGTCATTTCTTGGTCTTGAACCAATGACTGCCCCCTCTTACTTTGTATTACGTGACTATAAATTCAATCATTTCAGGGGTAAATGTTGATTAAGTCATTTATTAGTCCAATATAAGTCAAATACAGATTAAAGGCACGGATTTGATACAAATCTGACAAATTGATGGAGATTAGATGGACACAAGAAATCAGGTGAGGCTGCTTTCTGTTTTAATGATCCCAGGCTTTTTATGTGTATTTTACTCCAAAATGTTTACTTCTTCCTCCAAACACATATTTTAGGAGCACTGTGCCATCACTTCATCCCCTCAGCAGGTCAGATGCCTACCTACACCTAGAAAACAGCCTTGTGCAAATAGCCGATAGCTGTGAGTCAGTGGCTGAAGTGGATGAATCTCTCACAAAAAAAAAAAAAAATGAAATTTCAGCAGCCAATGAATTACACACAAGGCCACATGTGGAGTTTCACTTTGCATCTGAAAAACACCTCATTTTCATATCTTGGTCTGGCTGTCTCACTCTGTCTCACTGGAGCTTCTGGTGAATGATATTCATAAACTTAAAAAAATGTCACCCAACATTTTTAGCATGTAATTAGATGGAGTGAAAATAGACCTCTTTACACCAGATAGAAGCAAGGGCCTCACATCCAGACTGTGCCACCTTGTACTGGAATGTGTCTCAGGTATTTACCCTTAATGTTTCCCTCATCAAACGGTTACGCATGTCAGTCCCTCTAATAATATTCATACCTTTCTGGAGTAAAAGTGGTCTTGAATACCTGGTCTGCTTGATGCTCATTCATCACTGTTCCCACAGTCTCTTCTTAGTAGAATGTAACGCAAATGTGCAAATACAGTGAGGTAGAAACATCAGCAGCATTAGTAGAATGGCATGTTGCCCCCAGGCATCTTAACAAGATCCATCGTTTCTGTCCCGGTCTGTACCTTTTTGTCAGAAATGCTATTTGCCTGTGGATTTTTGCATCGGGTATCCATCAAACATTACTGATCATTTGAGCATGAGCCGTTGAGCCTGGAATGTCCCCTGTCCTCTCCTGACGTCACGTCACCTGAGGGGTGAGGCGGAATCATGCACTCGTTCCCCTTGAAACATCCTTTTTACATGCACAGAACTTTGTTCAAGCTTTATACGAACCTCTAGTAAAATGTAAAAACTTGAAAATCACTTGCAGAAATTTTTTTACCAGATACACAGTACTCTTGACTTTTTTAGCATTAGGCAAACTCAATTTAATTTCCGGAGTTTTGAATTGAGCTCCTTGCTATCTACACAAGGTCACTTTGATTGAAATTTTATCAAACATACTGTATTTTGTATGCTCTGCCGTATTTTGTGTCGATCTTTTTAAATAATTTGAAGGTTTTCACTGATATTGAAGTAGATATTCATGAATTGTAACATTAATTATTGTATAGATTGATAAACATGGGTGTGGTGGGACATGCTGAGCAATGGAATAGAATTTTTTGTGTGAATGAAGAGTTTGCTTGTTCCCTATTTTATCTTACGTTTATAGCACAGTAGAGTTACAGCATATCATTTTCCACCTTTTTATACACTGTATCTTAGATACCGCTCCTTCAACTCACTTGTCTTTCAAGGGACAATAAATATTTTGAAAAAAACCCTGTTAAAATATTCAACTACAGATAAAGAACATGTAGGAACAATGGATGTAACATGCTGGGTCCGAACCCACCTCCAGTATTGTTAAGCCATAGGAGATTTGCCAACAAAAAACATACAGTACATTCCAGATGTTTAGCGCAACATACAATTAGATGGCTGCAGTGTATATGGGGAGTTTCCCTCAATCGCACGTTTACTTGTTAATACAGAATTTAATCAGTAAAATCATTCATCATCCGCTAAGACACATCAAAGTGGAGTTCATAACATGCTCAGTGCACACCAGTGAATCACTTATGACCATACATCTGTTTATCTTTTTTCTTTGATAAATCAAAATCACTATGATAATTAAAATACACTGCAATTTCCTTCCAGGATCCAGATCTAGTTTAACTACCATATGACAAGAATCTGAGACGCCTCTGGGCTGTTCTTAGTTCAATCGTCATATATTGCAGCTTGATAAAAGACTCTTCTTGAATACTAGGATGTGTTAGTTGCACAGGCCAGTTTATTAAGTATTTGAGCCTGAAAATGTTTTACAGCAGGTGTTTTACAGCAGGTGCTTGTCTATTCAACTAGGTTTACAGAATGTGTGAAAATACAACTAGAAGGCCAAGTCCTGCACAGTTAGTTCAAGATTTGTGATTGATTCACTATCAATGAAGAAGAGAGAAAGAAAGAATTTTGAATCAAAACATACTTCTTTAACCTTAAAATCTTCCTAGCTGTAGAAAAGAATCTAGCTGTGTAGTTACTTACAGTAGCTACGTAGTTACTTAGTTACCTGTTACCTAGATTACTGAGAAATGTGATGAAATATGACCTATTGAAACACATACGAGAAAAATAAGGAAGCTAAGCGTTATACCTAAGAAAACTGTATATTTATATCACCAGTATAGTTTTTATAAGTGGCCACACATGAATACGGGTCCATCCTCCCCCCCGCCTCTAGCCCGTGGCTTATGTGTATGTGGGTGTGTGTGCATGTGTTTGTTGCTTTGACTGCTTTTGGGCCTGTGCTCATGCCAACTGATGGGCTAATGCCTAATGTAAGATGAGAAGGTGGCGGAATAACATCCAGAGGGATCCTTATTTCCCAGCTGTTTTTCTACTCCCTTTTGCAAAACCGATTTGGCTTGTGTCCCTTGCTCAGTGGCCTCAGGAGTGGCTGCAACCAGCAAGGACGCATTTTTGATTTGACAGACCTCAGGCTTTGAGCCACTGTGTGTAAAAACACTCAGCAGGTCGTGGGTCTTTGGAAGTTAAACACAATTGTGAGTGTATTTGTTTGGTACTCTATTTGAATATTCTAGATGGAATTAATACGACCAGCATATTGATGTATTTTTATTTGTATTTTTTAACTTCCAGATACAAAAATTGCCTTTTTTCACAGTTTGCTCAGGACTGTTTGTGTGTCCCTGTGCTTATGCATGTTCTTTCAAACAGACAGAATTGCACTCAACGCTTGATGGTACTGAATAAAGTGATAATAAATCATCCTCCCTATTTACACCACATTGGGCCAGATGAGGTGAAACAACTTAGCTCATTTTGGCCTGATGGAAAGGAAGGCCTCATGTGGAACAAGTGAAGTCATCAAAACATCTGCTGTTCACCTTTAAAATGTTCCCCGTGTCCTGCTGATGCCAGAGTTGTTTAAATCCCTTCCTCTCATTAGAGATGCCAATGTAATAATTGCTGCCATGTCACGCCATGCTAACAACCACTCCCCGATTGACAAAGAAAAAACTGTAGGTGTGTGCGTGTATGCGTGCGCGCGTGTTAGTGTTTGTGTTCATATATGAATGTGTTAAACTGGAGACAGGATTACACTATTTTAAACGGTATCTCGCATTGTCTGTCTTTTCTCTCACTCTCGGTAGCGCTTTTTTTAAATTTTTTATTTTTCTACTAAGACCAGAGAGGCAAATTCTATCATGAATTGAACCGACTGATATTATTCGAAAAACTTTTATTACCTATTTCTCAATTCAGTTTCAAATCTGTGACATGAAGTTTGAAATGCACAGTATGTCTCTCTTTCTTTCCTTTCATCAAGGAGTCTGTCTCTGTTCTGCATACAATAAACTGAGAGTTAGATTAAATTTTGTTCAGATTTCGGCCTGACCCTCGTATTACATTGTCACCATGAGAATTAATGAAGAAGCTATTAAGAACACTGTTATATTGCGGATATGAATGACTAAAATAGCGAGAGAGCTCGGGTCCATTAGCTTGGGAGACTAACGTTAACAACTGCTGTTTCATTACTACTCCTGCATGCATGGCCAGCCACTCTATAGTGCTAAAACCTTCTGATGAAAGATAGACAGTGCAGATAGTCTGGGAACTTTATTAAATCCTATACACTATATATACTTCTGCTTGTTGCATCTTTTGTTTAGATGTTTACTACTGTAGGATTTCTACAGTTTCATATTAAGTCTTCCTGTTTTGCATTTTTAACCCTGTCATTGTCCTTCATTCTGTGCTACTTTACCCTATGCACACAGGCATGCTATTCCCATATCAACAAAAGTAAGCACTGCTCATACATCAACTGCAATGTGCAGCTACATTTTCCATAATAATAAAAGTTGTATTCACAATCAGCATCCCCTGTGCCGATTCAAGCAATGAAAAACAATTATCTTGCATAGCACAATTTTGAGGAGAATACAAATGCCCTCTACAGTATGCGAACACATCAGGGATGTATCCGGGCTCATATAAATGTAGCAATTGTGTTCAAAAGCAGCAGAATCAAATTACAATGTAATAACATAAATACATAAATGAAAAGCTTCAGAGTAAACATTGTATCATTTTTGCCTTATCTGAACATAGTTTTTTTTTATTTCAGTTAAAAAAAGAAAAAAAAAAAGAAATGTATAGTAATAGATTCTGGTAGCATACAGCTGAGCCATTGCCTGAAGCCCAAAAAATATTAGTTGACAATTTTCTCCTTTTTCCTTGCGAACTGGCTGAGTAAGTCGAGCATTTTGCTCCTAATTTGGCCTCGTAGCTGTGATGGTGGTGATAATAAGCACATAGCGATAATAAAACATACTCTTATGGAATAATAGTCTGGACTTTTGAGTTCCCTGGAAAAGCCAGCTGATGAATTTTTAAATGTTAATCTTTGAAGAAGCAGCAGGAGTGCACTCGTCAGTAAAATGAGAGGCTGCCAGGAATCTGCAGCAGGATAATTAATTGTTGAGTCTTTACTGTGGGGATGCATCTACCGAGACCCATTGCAGATATTATACAGCTGTTAACTTTTGAGCCAATTCGATGTTTTTTTTTCATCCCTCCATCCCCCGTCTTTGTACATCCTCTGTGTGTGTTTGTATGCATTATTGTGAGTGTGCAATGATGTGTACATATGTGTATGCTTGCATGCATGTGTTTAAGCGCCCCCTGAAGCCCTTGTGCATGGGAGCCAGATGTTGCAGCTGGAATATACAACCTTGTTGACAAAAAAGCAGTGTGGACTATAGACTTTTGAGCAAGTTTATTGTAAATATTCATGAGCTACACTTAATTTTATGTATTTTTGAATTTGATTGAAAGCCCAACGAGAGCAGTAACACTTTTATTCTATGTTTTCTTCTTTACTTGCTGTTTTGGAGTCTTTGTGAACTTTAGTGATCTTGGGAGCTGACCTTTGTGACCCATTCAAAATAATCTTCAATAGTATTATCACAAAATTATGATAAATAGTTCCTAGTATAAACCCCTTTGTATTCTTTGGCTATAGAGATATAGCTTTTTAGCTGTCTCAGGATTTAATCTTTGCCTCATAATGAGGGCAAAGTTGACTGATACTGTTAAATGGCTTTAAAATCATCATTTCTTTCATTTGGTAGAAAGTAATTAATTTTTTGTAACGTCTTGATTTTAGCATGCATACTATTTCCATATCTAGGAGTGAAAAAAGTTAAATGTGACCTTTTTAAATTTGTGCTGAATATTCCTGGAATCCTATCACATCCAGCATTTGGTTGCACCGAACAAAATCTTTCCATTTTTATTTTAGTAATTAACCCCAGTTGAGGCCTAGAGCTTCCCAAGTTAATGAAGTTGAGATTTCTGTGCAGGATTAATTAGAGCTCAAATAGGAATATGGGGGAGTGGGGTGGCTAAATAAACAATGTAATAAATGACACAGTGCATGGTCTTTAATGCACAATTAAATTGGGATTGTCTTGGGATGAGGCAAAGCACACACAAGCTACTCTCTTAAGCTTGCTTCATATATCATGCCTTCACTGTTAATGGTTAGAGCCAAGCTAAGCAAGCCCCATGGTGATATTTAAAATACTACGGATAGACACGCAGACAGATTTTGTGACATCTCATTACCAGCTACCCACATAAACCAGAACACCTATTCAAATTCCTCCTCGGGCTGAAAAACACCAGACGGTATCTTAGCATGGAAATCCAATGTCAAAAGATTATACAGGGTAAGATACCATGAGCTCCAGGTAGTTGCTGTTAAAAAATCATTTCTCTAAAAGAGGTATTTGTACAAAAATAGCAAACTAAAAGTGTTACACTGACTTTCTGTTTATTGGTTTGCCAATCAGAATCACAGGCAGGAAAATAGGGGAATCTCCCCCGGGTGATAACCGTAGGTATGAAGGTGACACTTTTAAAGGAATAGTTCAGCATTTCTGCAAAAGCACTTATTCGCATTTTGCCAAAGGTTGGATGACAAGAAAGATACCATTCTCATGTCAAGAGTAAATATGTACTTGGAGCCAGCAGCTGGTTGGCTAAAACAGCAAGTCTGGCTTTGTCCAAGGATAATGAAATCCACCTACCAGCACCTCTAAAGATCACTCAATAACATGTTATATTTTGTTTGTCTAATCCATACAAAAACTGGGGTGTAAAAACAACAATTCGACATTTTACGGGGAGGCCATGTACCCAATATATGCGGAGTTATCAGGCAACCAGAGGACACTCAAGGAGGTTACTGCTCCTGGTCAAGAAATAGACTGGCACAAATTGAGCCTTAGAGGGGCTGGTAGGCAAATTTTGTTATCTGTGGACACAGCCAGATTAGCTGTTTCCCCCTAAGTCCAGTCTTTATGCTAAGCTAAGATAGGCAGCTGCTGGCTCCAGCTGCATATATACCATACAGATGTGATGTTCATCTAAGTCTCTGCAAAAAAAGCAAATAAGAGTATTTCCCAAAATGTCTATTTCCTATTAACTGGTATGACTTATTTCTAGGTAGGAAATTAAATTTTCTTTTAAGGTCACCGGTTTTGGTCAATATTCTTTTTTGTAACATCAATGGATAAGAATAATGGACATACAGAGGCCATTGGAGTCAGTGTATTTAATTTGGATTGAGCTGCATTCTGCATTTGGCCTTTTGGTAATCCTTACTCCACTGTCTCAACTGCCTGTTCTTTTTGGATACATAGAAGAAATTGACTTGACTTCATACCAGACTATTGTCTTCTTTGCTTCAAGTTTAATTCCCTGCCTTTTTGGCACAAAATCATTGGCATTTTTTCCTGTCGGGCAGTGTTTCCATCTGGAGATGTCAGTGTATTTGGCAAGGTCTTTGCCAGAAAGTAACCAAACAATCAAAAAACTACTCCAGGGGTTTTTCCAACTGTGAATCGTGTTGCAATATTTTCATTCACTGATGGTCAATGTCAAATAAAATAATTGAGGTATTGACTTATTCTTTTTTACCTTTCCCATGGTGGTCCTTAAATGGGGTATCCAAAACTATAACTGGAGTACGTGATGATAAAGGGGGCACATAACTTTGATTACATTATCGTACTATAGGATTTCAGGGGGGTACAGCTGGCAACTACAGTTTACCAATGTAATAACTAACAGACCCCAGACTTCACATCCTTGCTATGATAAGAAGTGGCTCCAGAAATGGAAAAGTCCTGGCCAAGTATTAGTATCTTTGATGTGACCTGCCTACTTGCTTCCGTATCTTTTTGGCTAGCTGCCTATTATCCATTAGAGGCACCATGAAGGATAAATGTAACCCCAAGAGGACAGACTTGACACAAAGATAAAACATTTTCAGTTCTGGACAGAATATTAGAGGATTGCACTGACAAGTTTTAACAACTTAGGTAGTGGCGGATGGCCAGGCCCCTCTCTCTCTCTCTCTCTCTCTCTCTCTCGCTCTACATGTGTATCTATATATATAATATATATATATATATATACTACAAAAGAGGTAGTATTTAAGATGCAGTAAAACTCAGTGAAACACTTAAAGTTGGACAGTTTGCAGTTTGAGTTGAGGCGCAGCAGACGGCCGAGACCACGCTGGGTAACATGTTCATTTGTCCATATTTCCTCTTCAGTTCCCATGGGACCATCCCTCCTTCTGTTGCCTTATTCCTAGATTTCTTACGGGGTCTTTTCATGAGAGATTTCTATCAGAGAAAAATCTGTGTTCAACAGTTCAATTGGCAGCACTTCACTCGACAATAAGGAAACAGAAAAGCTCTGTGAAGTGAAGGTGCCTGTAAGCTGTGTATACTGTACAGCCAGATCTTTTTAAGATTGTCTTTAGCCTCCCTGTCTTATAAAAAATTTGTGCAAGCAAGATATCACAGCATCAGCTGACTGTTGTGATTAGTTGATGCTTTCTTGTACAAATGAGTGTAGCTGCAGAATACTAAATACTACGTTCAGTATGTAACGGAATGCTGGCTACACTAAATGATTATTTATTTGACTTTTTTGTAAAATTGCTAATGAAATCACATCACCCGTCACAAAAAGAGAGGTTGGTTTGGAAGGGTTTTATCTTTTAATTTACATAGTTTCATACCTACATCACTCTCACAGTAATCTTGAATATGCACTTCTTCATGATAGTCCCAACAAGTGTCCAAATGATGCTGTGGGAACACACACACACACACAGGGAAATGGGACGCAACTTGATAACAGCAGTATACTAACAGTCACACCCTCAATCAAGTAACATTTAGATTAGATGGCTAATGAATAATACTGCCAGTCTATCTTGGTTACTGTATCTTATCATCTAAATTTGGTTTTCACCGCATATTTTTTTAAGGCAGAAATAATAACAATATCAAATTGTGTGAACTGGTAAATTATCAGCGATTGTGCACAGTTTCAACTGAACTGGCTTAACTGGTAATAAATTATCGGAGTGCAGATTTAGACTGTAGATATTAGTCTTTGCTTTGATCAAAGCTGCCCCGAAGCCTTTCCGCTGTCTTTTTTTTTTTTTGAGTTGAGATGCACAGCAAGTCAATGGCGTGCTTCCTGTTGGATCTCAGTGTTATGGTCTTCCTCCAGTTATGAGATATGTGTTATTCATTAGAAATCATGTCCTCTGGGTAGAGAACGCAGAATATTTGTGCTTAGGCTATGAACCAATCAATGTAACCTTCTGGCAAACACTCACAGAGATTCCTACGTCGGATGTCTGTCTGTCCACATATATAATGCTTTCCCACAAAATAATATCATTAAATCATCTTCTCAGATCATTTACATTCATTTTCTGTACTTTTCTTAGAGTGTAATCATTTTAATGCATGGCTGGGATACTCTTCTGTGCCCAAGCCTCTCCAGACTCTGGACAAACAGAAGTCTAGCTTCAAATCATGAAATTATGCTTTAAATTCCATAAATGCCAGTAAATATTAATATACATAATATATGATATGTTATTATATTCCTAATTCATTTGTTCTGGTATTTACTTTGTTAATACCTACATGTTGACATGCTCAAAAAAGACATTTGTCAAAATAATTTCTTTTGAAATGTATAATTATTATTAAACATGTTATAATTATTAGTTTAAAGGATGTTATTTCTGTCTTACAGACTGAACCAGTGTGATAATTAATCATCTGTTGCCAAGAGAAGACCTGAGCATATATTTAACAGTGCGCCAGTTGTCCATAACATTATGGAGGAAAAGCAGATCAAACAGCATAGATGGCATTTATCCACTTTATCCTAGCCTAATGCCAGTTTTCATGTACACTCTTGCAATCCCTCATTAAGCCAATGCAAGGTAGCAAAGAAATTGACTCAGCTTACTCTTCCTTCTATTAAGTCCTTCTCACTGAACCGAAAAAAGTTTTTCCCTCTTTTTGCCCATTTACCCCTTCAGCCATGTAAATTTAAACCAAGATGTCTTTATCTGTCTTAGAACCCAGAGCAAACGAAATTGTCTCATCCTTAAAACTGCCTAACAAACACATATGGTGAGCCTAGTTTTCTTTCATTTGTGAATTGTGTCTTACAATACCAAAACAGTGGTGAATATGCCTCATTCGCAGCTCACGAGAGAAACACAGGGCCACCCCCCTTCTCACAAAAACATGAACCGCCACAATATAATTATAACACAACCCAGTAGCCCCACAAACTACCCTAGTGCCAATTACGATGTTCAACATTTCTTGATACCATGTCATAGACAGGGTTGCTCCTGTACTGTTGTTGTACTACACTGATAATGTAATTCCATCTATATCTTTGTCAAATATCAAAATGGTTTTCTAACGAGCATAAACAGATAGAAAATACAAAGGTCATGATTTTCAAAAATTGAAAATATTAATGCTTTTAAGGTACCTATTGTATATGAAAAAAAAAAAAGCTTACATAGAGCAAAGAGATCAAAGATGCTGTAGTCAGGTACGGATATGATAGCAACATGTTTAAACTTCAGTGCTCTTCTCCAGGCATCAAACGCCTAAGAGGTGACAGCCAGGTTTACAGAGGAGATATGGAGTCAGAGTGTTAAGGGATGAGTATAAGAGAGCCCTCTTTACACAGAGCAATTTAACAGTTTTATTATCTGCAGTTTACACTGTTTAATTTTCCCAATAAAATCACAAGAGGCCTCCCAAAACACTGACATGTCCTGTTACCCAACTTCTTTGCAGAGAAAACTGCCGCGGCTCTTAAACCAATTTGACATTAATACCCATCACTATACTACCTCCCTCATGCGGACAGTAACCTAATGGACAGTGCTCTATCTGCCTTTCATCCCACAAACACAAGGGGTTTGTAAATCCCAAAACTGGAAACGCGGTCCATCTTAAATCACTCGCCTCTTCAGTATGTATACACAGTGGGCCCCCAAACATGAGAGCAGCATTAATAGGAAAGACTCCCCCACTGTTGTCCCCCACTCTAAACCATATCCTAGAATATGGACATGAGGTCAAAGAATTAAAATTCTCAGCCATACAGTTGATAAACCCTCCCACTATGGGTGGAAACTAGATTCAGCTTCAAATGGATTTTTACCTCCAGAGGGACGTTATACTGTGTGTCTGTTTTTTTTGCAGCATTTTGTTATCTTGTTTGGAATTTGCGTCTTATGGATTCAGTGATTTGTAACTGTCAGTTAGTCTTGTCATCTTGCCCTCTTTTGTTGGTCCCCATCTTATCATTATTATTATGTCAATATAATTTTTTTGTGCAGGTTTCTTATAATATGTTTGTTGATCTTTCCTGTTGATCCTTTAGGTAAAAAGCAACATGTGATTCGTCAAAGGTGACCTCATTTCACTTCACTTTATTTCCCTCTTGTTTTTATATTTCTAGGATCCCTCTCTATTGTCCCTATGTGCTGCCAGAGGAAGAGAAATGTGCTCTAAACATATTGCCATCCAGTCTGTAACTTTCCACAAAGATAATGGTGCAAATAGTGTAGCGTAGATAAAAAAATGTCACTTTTTTGTTAATTGTTAATGTTATTTAGTGTCTGTGGATGTAAATAAATGAATTCTCAAATGATGACTGTACAGATAATAGAGTATTTGACAAGATAGAGAAAATAAAGAAGCAACAAAGGATTCAAATCATGTTGCCATTGTCCTTCTAACAAAGTTAGAAGGACAAGTTATTTCACATGATGAACAAGTGGAACTGATCTTTCCAATTCCTCCCATCGCCACATAATCCAGTTTGCAACGCATAATAATTTGTGTCCACATCACATAACATGTGAATCAATTTTTATGCAAAATTTGGGTTGGTTTAAATATTGCAATTACTTCTTACATGAAAATAAAATCAAAAACAACAGGTATATAATTATTTCATAAAACATGCCATTAACTTGAAAAATAATTTTAAATTTACATGGTATCTAGGGCTAAAATGATCAATGCATCCTTTGCATCTCTGGAGATATAACTTGTATATTTTACATTATGGCATTTGGCTGATCCTCAACGCTCAAGAAGACAAGACTGTCAATGTATACATATTTCTGTTATAAATTCACGTTTTTTTTTTCCTCAGTGGGAAATCTGTGTCCAGAGGACGAGCTGAAAAAGACTAAGGCGGATTTGTTAGTTTTTTTTACCCTCTTTGCCTCTCAACAACGAAATGACTAACTCTTTATGCACGACACTCCTTGTCACTACTGTTGGCCTGGGGAGGGCTACAGACAGACATGCGTAACCTCCATTGCAGGAATTTCACCAGGGGGGCATAACACACAGCAAGCAATGACATGTGCAGCCTGGAATTGCTTCTGATTTATTCTCATGGAGAGGCACATTTAAAAAAAATAAAATAAAATAACTTTCTATGAAAAAAAGCTACCAAACGGTCATTTCTCAAAAATGTATTTATTTTTTTAGTCTTGTTTTGTTTGTTTGTTTCCCTAAATTCTGATGAAATTCATATTTTGTACGCAGATCTACAGTAATTCTAATCACAAGCCTCATTAAATGGCTCATGTAGCATGAATGGTGTCCTCACTTCATTCGCCGTGTAAACACAGAATAAAGGTCTTGTTGATTGAACTGTAAAGTGGTAATACACGGAGAAGAGTGTTATATTTGAGTTTCGGCTAAAATTATTCTTTATATTTTTTAAAAACAGAAACCTATTCTTAAAATAAAACATTCAATAAATAATACATCTACATCATTTTAAGACCAAGGATGAAATTGTGTTTTCTTAAAGTATGTTGTCAAATTACTTAATTTACTTATGGTTATTCAGGGAAACCATATATTATCACATAATTACTGGTGTCATCTCTTTGTACATTTTGACCGGATTCAAACATGTATTCATTTAAAATAGTTAAGTTAGTTATGTTTCTATACACTCCATCTTGACTGTGATTATCTGCTTACAGTGATTAGTTATATCAAAAATAATACTAATTTATATGACCAAAGTAATACATTTAAAGACATTCAATTCACCGTTGCTCTTGTGTCTGAAATCTCCTCGTACCATTTCTGCTCACCATTTACCTTGTCATTCTCAAACAATAAATTGTTCTACAGTGGTATCCTCCTCAAAGTTGTTGTACATGAGTGCAGTCAGTCTATGGCAAAGTGTGCCTATGGCATTGTGTACAACCAGTGTAAAGGCAGCCTCTACATCTGCTTGGCCTTATTGTTCATGTGCTGTATAACACCCTTAGGAATAACCAGTGGTGCAGTGTCTGACTGAGCTGACTGGCTGCAGACGCTTCGTGAGAGGGAAGGCAGAGCTGAATGAAGCTCTTTTTCGATAAGGCGAGAAAAAAACCCCACGGTGGACGCTAAGCAGCACTTCCACCCCCATCTCTCTGGGGGTGTGCCCTCTCTCTTTACGGTGAAACTGTGGAGATACCTGAAGCCCAGGGCGTGAAGGGGATGCTGAAAGTAAACCCTACCCCACACCCTCCGTGCCCACTGGCTGTGTCTCAGTTGGTTATGCAGTAATCTGAGCGACAACATGAAGCCTTGTGACCCATTTGTTCAGATAGTGATAGCAGTATCAGTCTTTGGGCATTTTTCATAAGAGATACAGAAAGAGTGGAGAAACAGGCCAAAAGGCTTTGTCTCTAATCATGTTGGCACATGCATGTCTCACTCTCACACACACACACACACACACACACACTAATACTGCTGATGTCTTGGTTTCCCTCAGATCCAGTGTGCAGAGAAGATATGGAAGGACCTCACACTGCAACAGTAAAAACAGCAGAGGGAGCCGAATGTGGACCACCAACATATCAACTGAATTATTAAAATGTGGAAATAAAGTGGCCTGGAGCTCTTGGGTGTCAATTCAGAATTGAGTCGCGGAAATAAAACTACAATTTGAATAGGATTTATTTATTTATTTGTTTTAATGGCTGTTTGACAGGTAGTACAATGCTTCTAGTGATTTTTAGACAAAGCTTAGATAGGCCATTGTTCTCTGTGTTTTATTACCATTAGTTTGTGAAGTGGCTTTTAACGTGGGCTAAATCATGCACAAGAAATCTCTTGGATGAATGTTTTTATTATAAGTTTACCTGTAGCCTTGAATCTGATTTTTAAAATATCTCATACAACATTTATTACCTCTCAGTCACCCCTTGCAACAAGAAAATAATTAATGTATACACTCATACAAAAGTAATCCCTCTCAATTATCATTTATGACCAACCTGAAGTGTGTGAGAACCTGCCATCTGCCTGTATTTTCTCGTTTTGCTGTGTTCGGGGTGTTTCTGGGCTGCAACCTTTGGGCAGTGGGTGTGTAGCCCCCAGCCAATAACAGCACGAAATGTGTGAAGGCTTCTGTGTCATGGATGTATGCAGAGCTGCGGGTGTGTGTGTGTCTGTTTGACCGAGGCCAGGGCTGAGCTGCACACACACACACACACACACGCAGAGCAGAGCAGAGAGTCAAGAAAGAAGCGCCCGCTTCGGCTGCATGCCTACGAACGTGGCGCCTTCCCGCGGGGTTGCGCGGAGGTGTGTGTTTGTGTTTCTTTGTGCTCTAGAACGTAGCCGCAGTGAAACAATCAGAAAATAAAGTTTTATTTCTCTGTTTCACTGCTTTGTTCAACGCCGCTCCCTCTCTTCATTCACTCTCCAGCTTGTTTGACCAGCGCTGCTCTCTCTCTCTCTCTTTCTCTCTCTATGTCTCTCTCTCGTTGAGCAGGGGAGGAGGGGCCCACTCTGAACACAGTGTTTGCAACCGAAAATCCTACATAGTACTCCTTTTAAACTGAACAGTGATGCTGCCATTAACAATTTTCAGTTTAGCCTCAGATAAATACAAATAGTATTTTAGCCAAAATCTTCCACAGCTGATCCACTGGCAATTGTGTGTGTGTGTGTGTACAGAACTGCAGGGTCGAGAGCCTTTTTTTGAACATGCATGGGTCAGCAGTGAGCCTCAAGTCAAAGATAACAGGGCCTTTTTCAGCATAAAAATTAAGACAGCGCATTGCTCTCTTATACAATGTGTCTAATCTGATGAAATATCTGCTGTGTTCATCTCGGATGGAATACCACTATCACAACTTCATCTGTTTTGCTTGTCCAGTTTTCATAGAATCTGAGGTTTTTCCTGCGCTAGGATCCATTTTATAACAAAGCAAATACTCCAAAACCATCATGTGATTTTCTAAATAATATCCCTGTGGGAATTTTAGTTGCCATTTGCTGCAGTCATTTCTCTTCCTGATTTAAGTACATTTCTTAAATTAAAAAGTCCTGAAATGAATGTGTACACGAGACAGATGTTTATCTTTTTAAAGGAATGAGAGTGTGGCGCAAAAGTAGATGGGACTTGTTTGGCGTAGCATAACACCGTAAGCAGTTGAAGAAAACTAGCACAGCTCCATGAAAGGTGCAGCCATCAAAGCTGCCTTATTTTCACATTGTATGTGTGCTTTCTAACATTTGTATAAAATACCATCAACAGCTGGGCCTGCTGACCTCATGCTGCATCTCAAAGATCCTTTCCTGCAGAGAAGTTGCTGGCTTTTCACACTCCCCGAAGTCTAAACAAAACCCCGGTGATTCTCGTATCGGTGATTTGCTCGCTAGCTAACATGAATATGTAAACATGAATACAAGATTAAATAAGTAAACAAGGCCGTTTTCAAGCTGTTACGTGTAGTTACGGGGTCAAGAGTGTATGAGATTGTGTGCATCTTCATGATTGACACGTACAATAGGGTAACCGGTTACAACTACATGAACATGAACAGTGTAATAAAGTTGAACCACACATTATACAAACTTCCCCACAAACATAAAGAAATGTACCAGTCCAGGACAGATTTTTTTTTTTTTAAATATCAGGTTGTAGCAAAATTGCAAATTACTCCTATCTAGAGGCGATATGTCCGGACGTTTTGGCTTCACTTATGCTATCATGATCATTCACACTCCATTTGATCTGTGCCTACGTAAAGAAAAAAGTTTTTAACAGAGATCATCCTAAAATTCGATTATTTGAGCCCAAATATGTAAACAGCAAGCTGCTGGTCTGACTGCTCACATTTGTACCAATCCTAATTGTCAACACTCCTCAATACTTACAGGAAGCCCATGCAAACACAAAGAGAACATGTAAACTTCACACAGACAAAGGGTTCAATAATCAATCTAGGGATGGTTTCTTTTTCTGTGACAGGACACTGCACTGGTTTTATTTCACTCTCCAAAACAACCATCACAGCCAAAGTATCTACGACCACGATAATTATGGGGTTCTCCCTTTTGGGGTATGAATAAAGTATACATATAAAGTATAGTTGGCCAATTAGTTTCCACTCAAATCATGTCTTTTTTGTTTTTCTTTTCTTTTCTTTTATGATAACTGAGCCAGACTAAATAAGCCAGTTATTCATAGGCAATTTTTTTTACACAGTGCATTTAACAATAAAGCATTTCAAACATTTAAGACATCAACTTATAAACATTTGCATATCAGATGAAATACTTAAAAGCAGCTTTCAACTTTCTTTGCCTCAAATATCAAGGCAGCAATAGCTGGCAGGAACAGTGTGCGGTTCTAATATTATCAGGATTTTGTGCGTGTGTATGTATGTTTGTGTGAAACGATACATAAGTGTCACATAACTGAAATAACTCTTTATTTATGGCCATGAAGACTATGTTTGTTTTAATCTGGGTAGAATATCAACTGACTGTTTTTACTGTCACCTAAGTCATCTGCCACAGAGAAAAATATGAAATTGATATTCACATTCTGTTCTATGAATGTGTTAAGCTTCTGGCACATACGGAAAACATCTTAAGATAGTTTTCATAATTAATTAAGGAATAATTTAGGAGGGAATATATTTACTGTTTGCAGTAATATCCTTCCTCACAGTCACAAGCAGACACAGAGCAGACCCATAAAACTGCACTGTTCTGCCAATGGCCGCTGAGTTATAACACAGTAGGCGGGAGTTTAGGTGCCTTGCTGAATGGCATCTCAGCAGTTATTGCTGAGGGAGGGAAGAGTGTGAATGATTAACTTTATGAACTAAAATTTTGCCAGCCTGTGCAGGGACATCAAATAATAACCTTCAGTTTACAAGTCCGTCTGCCCCCAGCAACCCAACATTCAAAGTATAACATTTTTTCTTCCGCACAAATCTAAAGCAATTATTTGAACCTTTTTCCAGCCATTTGTACTAGCGTGAAAGTGAAATTCACATATTTACTTTCTCTTCTACGAATCATAACTCTGTATTGTCATAGTGAGGGTAATACTGGAGAAGTGATTGGTTGTTACATCCATGGAAAGTAATTAACACTAAGCCTTGCAGCTGTACTAGCTACTAACAGGCCACAACATATACTGACTGCCAATGGTGGCCGGTGAGTGCCAAGGATGCAGGCCTTCCTTCCATCCTCTGGTGTGTATGTTGATGGCTCATGGCCTGGCATGTGTTTCAGTTCATTTAGGTTAATATATACAGCTCTGGAAAAAATTAAGAGACCATTGCAAATTTTTCTGAAATCAGCATCTCTACATGTATGACATTCCACTCCAGTGTCTGTTGAATTCCAACACAAGCACATCTCATTCTACTTAATGAGGTACTGATTAGGTGATCACCTGAACCAAATCTTATTTAGCGAGGAAAAGTATAAAAACCACTGCTGTGGTCATCACTATCCTTTTGCAATAGGACCAGCTGGATGGCAAAAAAACAACAGTGCTAGTAGTACCTCAAAAGTAATTGGAATCAAAACATAACTATTGACCATTCCAAAAGAAAAGTTTTGAGTGAGGAAAAGAAGGTTTTAATTCTGGCTTTACTGGCAGAGGGATACAGTGAGCGTCAGGTTGCTTCCATCCTCAAAATTTCTAAGACGGTGGTTCATAAGAACACGGTCAAGCAGCAGACATTGGGGACAACAAAGCTACAGACTGGCAGAGGGGGAAAATGATTCTCCACTGACCGGGATGACCGTCAACTCATTCAAAGGTCACTCAGCAACCGGAGGATGACATCAAGTGACCTACAAAAAGAATGGCAAACGGCAGCTGGGGTGAAGTGCATGGCGGGAACGGTTCCTAGGGGCAGAGCTCAAGTCGTGTCAAGCTAGAAAGTGCCAGGCTGAGGTTTGCAAAAGACCATGAGGATTGGACCATAGAGGAATGGAATAAGGTCATCTTCTCTGATGAGTCCATTATTCAGCTTGGTTAGACAGAGACCTGGAGAGGTCTACAAGCCACAGTGTCTCCCACCCACTGTGAAATTTGGTGGCGGATCGGTGATGATCTGGGGATGCTTCAGCAAGGCTGGAATCGGGCAGGTGCGTCTTTGCAAAGGACGCATGAATCAAGCCACGCACAAGGTTATCCTGGAAGAAAACTTGCTTTCTTCTGCTCTGACAATGTTCCCCAACTCTGAGGATTGGTTTTTCCAGCAGGACAATGCTCCATGCCACACAGCTAGGTCAATCAAGGTGTGGATGAAGGACCACCAGATCGAGACCCTGTCACGTCCAACCCAATCTCCAGGCCTGAAACCCCATTGAAAACCTCTGGAATGTGATCAAGAGGAAGATGGATGTCACAAGCCATCAAACAAAGCTGAGCTGCTTGAATTTTTGCCCCAGGAGTGTCATAAAGTCACCCAACAGAAATGTGAAAGACTGATGGAGAGCATGCCAAGACGCATGAAAGCTGTGATTGAAAATCAGGGTTATTCTACCAAATATTGATTTCTGAACTCGTCCTTAGTTAAAACATTAGTATTGTGTTGTTTAAAAATGAATATGAACTTGTTTTCTTTGCATTATTTGAAGTCTGAAAACAATGCATCATTTTGTTATTTTGACCATTTGTCATTTTCTGCAAATAAAGGCTCTAAAGGACCATATTTTTATTTGGAATTTGGGAGCAATGTTGACAGTAGTTTATAGAATAAAACAAAAATGTTAATTTTACTCACACACATATGTATAAATAGTAAAATCAGAGAAACTGATAATTTTGCAGTGGTCTCTTAATTTTTTCCAGAGCTGTACATGCAGACAGAAACAAAACCAAATTACTTCAGGGATGAGGGTTATTATTCATCGTGTATCACGTTCTCAGCAAAAGGAGTTTGCTTCTCCCAAGCACGCCAACTCTCTTGTGTTTTCATTTCCCTCCTCCTTCTCTCCCTCTGTCTCTGTCTATCGCTCCCTCTTGGCATCTGCCCCTGACAGGCTCACATTAGATAAGATCTGCCTTCTAGACGTTCTGCAACTAATCAACTGGATAATGACAACCATGTGACCGTGGCACTATGTACATAATCATGTAGGATAGGAACAGTCAGTTGTGTTGAAATGGCTGATTTATTATCAGAAAAGAAATATGCTAACACGTTCTAATAGTGCAAGAGTTGGAGCTGGTACATGGCATTTATACCCAAATAAAATGTTTCCATTGTTTTTTTTTCCATCAGTCATCCAAACTATGAAGAATGACATGGTGTTTTTCAAAATATACAATTAAACTTAGGTTTTTTTATGTAAAATATATATTTAAAAAAAATCCGTAATCACCCTGTCCTCATGAAGAAATTAATGCACACACGTTGTTCAATATGTGACAATGTCCTTTTTCAAAAGACAACATGAGCATATAAAAGGACCTGAACCACTGAAGTGAGGATGTCTGGCTCTGTGAATTACACTGGCCTTGTTGTTTCTGGGTAGGCTGAAGCCTGTAGGGACTGACTTAGAGGAATGCCTTGCCCCATATCTCCCTCAGCACTCAGCCAAATGCAGCTACGCAACAGCAGCCCCACTTAATGTGATCTTCCTTGGCTTTCTGAGGTGGAAGTGGCAGAGAGACAAAGGGCAAAGAAAGAGTCAGTTGGCTCATCGATGCGCACACACACTCAACAATGCGCAACCACACTCCAAAAATAGTTGGTGGGTTGTGTGTGTGTTCATTTAAGTGTGCACACAGCTCAAATGTGTGTCTCAGCAGGCTCAAGCATCTTGTATCTCAAGATTTCTCTCCCTCTTCAGTTCCTAAATAAAGCCTGCTCAGTGAAGTGGAGGAAGAACACAAGAGAATCAATCATACAATTATCCAGATTTCCTCTGTCACTTCAAACGGAGGAGAACTCAGTCTGACCATTGTATTGGTGTGGGGGCGGGTGAGCGTGACTGTTTTTAACAGCGCAAACTTTGTTTTAATAAAGAGTATAGTGCTGTCAATCCTCTTGGCTTAGCAGTCATGTTTAGTGGCAAAAGTGTGAGGGTGAAGCATGAAGAGAGAGAGAGAGAGAGAGTGTGTGAGGCAGAAAGAGATCTCTTGAATAGCAGAGTAGAGAGAATAAAAAAGTTGCTTTTCAAACACAAAACTCATGAAAGTCTTACACAGCATCTTACACCATGTTTTGCCTTGTGGTTGAGTGCACTATGCAGGTGTGTGTGTGTGTGTGTGTGTGTGTGTGTGTGTGTGTGTGTGTGTTTGTTTGTGTGTGTCTGTGTGTGTGTGTGTGTTTCCATTTTAACAGGATCAAATCAGAACTGTGTCAACAATACGAAAACCACTCCCTGGTCTTAAAAGAAGCACATACAGTAATCTGTGTTAAGCAGTGAACAGTTTAAGGCTATATTGTCTCATTCAGTACCAGAGCCTAGGAGTTCTGGAGCAAACCTGTGCTTTACCAACCAAATTCAATGTAGATAATGCTCTCATCGTTGGCCTGTGACCTATTTACTTAAAAAAAACAGCATTATTTTAATCGGAAATTCACCTTCTTCACCCAGTCCACTCCACTCCTATCATTCCTTACGCATGCATAAAGTATCTACATACTCTAAGTATGAAGCTCTTAAAACTTTGCCCTTGGTTGAGAGATGTGTTGTGCTTACTGATCACGTCTTTAATGAAAGAGGAGAGTCCACAGACCTGACTCTACACATCTCTCCTCTCTCAGACGATGCACAGGTTCTACATCATTAACCAGCCAACCTTCTGGTATTGATCACCTCATGATCCTGAAATATTCACAACATTCTCACAATAACAAAAATACATATGGGAGTTGTTTTCTCTATACCTGTACTGCTGCAAAGGCTTCATGGAGCCTAGTAGGCTCTCAAAGAGTCCAGAGGCAGAGCACCTAGATTGATTCACATTCATCAGATGGTTGGGTGGAGTAGCTTTTAGCACAGCAATACCTCGGACTTCAACACTCAACTGTGTTGGTGTTAACACAGTAGTTTTTCTCTAAATGACATAATTAGAATGCTGAAAGAATGATAGTTACAGTTTCATTAATCAGCATAAAATAATTAAATACTGTATATTATTATAAATACATAATAGAGATGTTGTTAATTTACATATTATGAGTGGATAAACGTCAAAGATCACCCTATTAATCATAAATACATTTTATAGTTATAATCTTTAAATTCGCTTTAATCAATATTTTTATATTAACAAATGGATCACATGGCTACTTGTATGTGAAAGGTGTCACTTGTAGTCATAAACCCATAGATAATTGTCACCCAACCCTGCGGTTCCGCTCAGTTCTATGGAGCGCTTTAGCATCTTTCAGCTCATTGTTTTGGTTTTCTGTCCCACAAATATACTGTTGTGGCTCAATCTCTCCACTCTCATCAACATTGTTTCCAGATGCAGCAAGGAGCTGTTTTCTGACAAAACACTTCTAAAACCCATTGTACACTGCCTCCCCACCACCAAATGGCAGAAAGACAAAGTTAGTGACTAGCTGTTGAACACAGTGGTGCATTTAGCTACTAAAGAGACAGATACAGACAGGGGACAAATTAAAGGAAAAACCAACATAAAGCATCTTAGTAAGCTGTAGGGCTACAGCATGCTGCCAGAAAAGCTTCAATGTGCCTTGGCATAGATTCTACAAGTCTCTGGAACTCTACTGGAGGGATGAACACCATTCTTCTAAAAGATAATCCCTCGTTTGGCGTTTTGATGATGTTGGTGGAGAGCGCAGTCTAACGCTTTTGCCAAAATCTCCCAAAGGTGTTCAACTAGGTTGAGGTGACTGCAAAGGCCATAGCATACATTTTACATCATTTTCATACTCATCAAACCGTTCAGTGACTCCTCGTGCCCTATGGATGGGGGCATTGTCATCCAGGAAGAGAACACTCCCATCAGGATATAAATGTTTTATCATAGGATAAAGGTGATCAGTCAGAACAATTTTGTATTGATTTGCTGTGACCCTTCCCTCTAAGGGGACAGGTGGACCCAAACCATGCCGGCAAAATAACAGAGCCACCGTATCCCCTCACTGTATGGGTCAAGCATTCAGGCCTTAGTGTCCACCACACAAGCACTCGCACACTTTCCAGAATATGGTTAAGGATGACTCATCTGACCGTATCATTTTTTTTTCCACATCTCTGTAGACCTCTGTCTGTGCATTTATCTTTGTAATGAGGGGTTTATGCACTGCAACCCTGTTCTTATATCCCATCCATCCATTAGCTATACCACTGATCCTTTGAGGGTCGCGGGGGTGCTAGAGCGAATCCCAGCTGACAATGGGTGAGAAGTGGGGTACACTCTGGACAGGTCTCCAGTCTATCACGGGGCTGACATATAGAGACAAACAACCATTCACACTCATATTCACACCTAAAGGCAATTTAGAGTAGACAATTAACCTGCATGTCTTTGGACTTTGGGAGGAAGCCAGAGTACCCGGGGGGAACCAATGCAGGCACGGGGGGAACATGCAAACTCCTGCCAGCCTTTCGAACTCCTAACCTTCTTGCTGTGAGGCAACAGAGCAAACCACTGCACCACCGTGCTGCCCCACTATATCCCTCTCTATGTAATTGTCAACAGACTGATCCCATAGATCTAAATGCAGATGCCACTTTAGACACAGTTCCTATTGAAACACTAGCCAGTTGAGCAGTCTTTGTGAACTGAAGCTCCTGTCATCCAGGCCTCAGCAATGAACCCTCTTTGCCCTCTTGATACAAAATTAGAATCAACTGGGCCTGCTCAGCATTTTTCATACATGCCACAGAGCATGACTGGATTTTAATTGCTTAATTGTACCATGCCGCACACCTGCGTGGAAGCATCTGCATTCGTTATGTTTCTCAACTCATTTATTCAGGTTTTTCCTTTAATTTATCACCTGTCTGTGTTTCCCTCAAGACTTGATTGAAACAAAGCAACAAAGAGATTGAATATTGCTCTTCACAACAAATCACCACGAATGCAGATCTAATGTTGTTCCCAATCTGTTGGATCTGTAAATAAGCAACTGTTCACTAACAAGTTCACCATATAGACTAAAAAGAGTGAGAGTTTTATAATATTATAACCAATTTTTAATAGTATTTGGTTGGCATTTTCTGGAGTAACCATTCAATATATGTACATTCAGTAAATGCTTCTCTATATGATAGTTTATATTGTTATTAGCATAGCATCATTAGCAAAGTCCTCCATTATCACACAGGATTCAAATTGTCTTCACACGCACAAGAGATTCACAGGAAATTATGTAGGCATGTACTTCAGCTTTGTTCTTCTAATTATTCTTTATTCTGCTAATTCATACCAAACACTTCTTACTGGTGCTGCCACACATTAAGTGGTAGACTTTTAAACCATGGGTTGTCTTTTGTTTTGAAGCCGCCAAATGAAATGCAGATTAGGTTAGCACTTCGCTGATGCACCTATTAACGCCACCGTCATTGATGGCAGTTTTTGTCAGCAGATCATGTATTATTTTCAAGGGAGTAAAGTAATAAGAGGAAACAGCCACAGTGAGCTGTTAAATTAAGAGGTGCAGGTGAAAGGCTGCTACTGCGGTTTTTACAGTCCTTATGGTAAAATACCAATTAATTATATAATATTAATAACATTTTTATTAACATTTTTTATTATTAAATAACAACGCAGTGCAATGAATCCTCTCACCCCATGGTTTATTGACTGTATTGTAAACAGGAGTGCACAAGTTGCTCTTCTGTTGCATTTCCAGTACACAGGTGTCAATTACGACTATCTTTTCCAACAGAACTCTGGCATCTATAGCAGTGAAAAGCACTTCCTATTACCACCAGTTATCACAGGGGTCACAAAATCAAACAGGTGAACTATTAGATTATAAAAGATCATATTTATACCAACCCAATAAAGTTATAAACAGATTAAAAGGAGAGGGCCTCTTTGTTGTATCTTTCTACAACAAACACCAAATTCAAATTTAGGTTTTTGACAAAGCAGGCAACATTTAGAGTATCACCCGACTTTGCCTTCACCTTGTATTCCCTCTCAATGTCAGTGTTGCTTTATTTTTGTAAAGATCTGATATCTTCAGTTTCTTCAGGCAATCCAGAACATTAACTGTTTGTTTTGTTAAAGGCCTGTTTTGTGTTTGTGCAGGGAATGATTGATCACATGCGGAGAGGGGACAGCAGAGCAGGGACAGCCTAATGATATAAATCACATCTGATAGAGGGCACATAGATAATTGGTTGTCTGGCCCTATAGTCACGAGGAGCGGGCCACTATCTTCTAGAGGGAGATAAAGTAGAGGGCAGCACACAATGATAACAACATGGTTGACTGTCAACAGATGAGATGCAAAATTATCCTCCCCTCCACCCCCTCCCATCCATTGTTTCTCTGTCCTTTTCTCCTGCCTTGTTATTGTTCAAATGAGGAGTGGAGAGGTTAAGTGGATTGAAAATCAGTTGGCGGAATGTTTCTGTTTATTCTTCTCACTGCTCTATTTCCAAGAGCATTTCAGCTGCAGCGGTCATCTGGGAATAGATTTACTGTGGGTGACCATGGTACGTTCTGATCAATACAAAGGCATCATCAAGGACTTCCATCAACCGCACTAGCGACGCTCTACAAGATTCCCTCGCAGTCTCACTCTCCCTTTCTCCCGCTCCCTCTCTCAAGACACATCTCATCCCTTTCTCCATCCCTCGCACTTTTCAGGAGGGGTGTCCACCTCACTCAGCAGTTTTAGAGATAAAAGGAATGTCCATGTTCATCTGACACACAGAAAGGAGAGTCTTGATTAAATAGCCTGACAATGCGCCAAATGTATTGCACTGTTGCCAGGGAGACCAAACTGACCTTGGGTATTGCGTTGTGTGTTAAAAGTTGCTAAGAAGCTACTAGGTGTATGTTCCAGTGAGGAAAAGTATCAAATATATAGCACTTAAAAGGAGGAGATGATATTTTGAAGGTCAAGACTGAAAACAATTCAGTTGATTATTGTTTCTGTGCTGTTTGTCTCTTACCACCGGCACACAAAGGCAACGCTGTGGAGGAACTCTTTTGTTCCTCAAATAATAGAAAAATCATTGTCATAGTTCCTTATCTGAATGCGCACCGTTTAAAGGTTGAAAAACATGGCCTTCTGTGACATTGACTTTACTTTTAATTTTTTTCCAACTCTAATCTGTTCAAGATGCTGTAGCCTCCACTTTCAGAAAAGGGGCGAATAATAGAGCTAGGATTAAGAGAGCAGCAGTACAGAATGCAATGCACTCTCATCATACTTGCTGCATAAAAATACATTTCATAAACCTGTGTATCGGATTTAATATTTCCCCAACCCATGGTGCAATAATAGAGAGTGGATGCAAAGCAACAAAACATGTCCTGAACTTTTGACATAGGGTTTGTATTTTGCCTTATTTTTAATTTTATTTTCTCAAAGCTATTTTTGAAAAAAGTAAATCTGACTAAATTGAGCTTTGCATCACAATAACAAAATATTTTCATCTGAGCATGAGGCAAAACATTTTTGATACATGTGAAAATGAGGATTTGGGTGCCGCAAAGAATTTACCGCTCAAGTCAGATCCATCACCTTTAAGTAATACAACAGATTAGCATAAATGCAGTGTCTATACATATTTTTTTTGCATGTGATCTTTGTTGTACCTCATCTCTCTGAGTGCACACTGTAGAATGTATTTGTCACATCAGGGACAAAGCTGGAAAGACTAATGTGGCATTAGGGAAGCTTTGTATGTTTTCTACATCTATCCAATTTCTTGCACAGGAAAAAATACAGTTAGAACCTCAGTTGTGTATTATTAGAATAAACAGAGAAAACAGATGCAGCAGTCTTCTCTTTAAATGAGAGATTCTTCTCTCTCTGAGGAGTCCTTTGTGCAGCTGAGGCCTTTGTTGTTCCCCAGGCTTTTGATGAGGCCTCCTGCTCTTCCTAAGCAAAATCCGGAACTTCACCGCGGGATCCTCAGGTCTAAGTGGGCTCACCTGCTGCTCTGTGTGCCCATTTTATCATTTGGATAAAAACACTCACACACACACACACACACACACACACACACACACACACACACACGCGCGCAAAGAGAGAGAAACACACACACATACACACACAGTGAGGTTCCATATTTCCATACATGGACCTCCAGGCGCCCCACTGAACTCAAGTGTTGTATTTCACCGACTGCTCCAGTGTAAGCATCAAACACTGTTTTTGGAGTCCCAATATTAATAAAATCAAGCCTGGTAACAAACATGCTGTACCCACTCTCACAAATGAACACACTTACACCCACAAAGGAGAACAAAGCTGAAATATATTGCCACACTTATTAGTGAGAATTCCCTTCGTTGTGAGAGGGAGCGCATGGTAGATGGGCCCTCGGTTTCAGACTACCGGCTGGATGCTTGACGCCGGCTACTGTGGAGGAGGAGGAGGCTTTGATTATTGTCATTCACATCACATCGTGCCTCTGTGTGTGCCTGCTAATTGATGGGGTTTTTCCTCTTGATTTCTTTGGGGGAAACAATCCAGCAGATGTACATTCATTTACGATGCGGAGATTGCTTCCATTGCAATCATTGTCCATCCATTACCATTCCACCAGCCCAAGAGAAACAAGCACAAGCACAATGTTTTCCGCAGGTATTAGGCTCTTGTTGTGTTTCTGTTGTGTTGTTGTTTACCGAACCTGTCAGGTTTGTTATTTTTGTCAGTGACAAATAGTATATGAGCTGGATTTTAGCTATTTAGCGCATTGCTGTCTAAAGAAATGGCGACGTGCTCCTCTGTTGGTAATTGCAAGCTTCCTGCTGCTGTTTTGACATGTTTTCTTTCTGCTGAAAGCAAGATTGCATAGTGTAGAATTAGAAAACAAAATGATGCAATAAACTGTACTTAATTCATTTCAAATTCTTTATAAAATACAAAAAACTTTCTTATAAACTGGCAAATTTACATTCTTTTATAAATCATAAACTTGTATGATTATATAATCTAAACAGAAAAAATATATTTCATTAATTAAAGGGAGGAAACTTATATGTTACAAAATATGATCTGTTATGGTGGCCCTGTTTTTCTCTGTGTACCTCCCTAAGTGTGTGTATGCCTCCATCGACGAGTATGAGTATGTGTGCACTTCCCAGCCTTGGGGTCATATTGATCCTGCCCAGGTATGTTCTCACATGAATAATCAAACCCAGCTACATTCAGCCCCTCCTAATCAATAGCTATTTCGACAGCAGGGCTCCAGAGCGACAATTCATAATAAATGGAAAGGCACAATATATACATCTGACCTCTTTGTTATGACAATGCCCATCTGAACATGATCATAACAATAGTTGGAATCGATCCAGGCCAAGTTTAAGAGGAAGCAAGTCCGGTTATGCCAATTAACGGAGTTAAGGTAACAGCCCCTTTATTGTATTTTTATTGCCAAGGGATCGCATGATCTATGTCAACAGCAGAAATGCTGAAATAACTGAAAACATTGAACAACCTTGGCTGTCCCCAAAGCTGCAGTTTCATCCCCGGCCCAGTGCTGAATGGTCTCATTGAGGTTAATGACAAAGTGATGCGCAGTCCTCAGTGAATGTGTATGAGTGTGTGTGCGTGTGTGTGCATGCATGCATCAACAAGTTGACTTTTTCTTTTTCTGGGAGTCATCTGTCAACTCTCCACTCAGCCTGAAGCACAGCCCTTCTGCAGGTCTTACTGAGAGCTCTTTTACAAAAGTTTCCCAGCGTTTCATCATCATTCTTACCATCGCTCAAACAATTGCCATGGATATAACCACCATGGTTGCGTGCAGACATGTAGAGGTGCAAGGAAGTTAACAAGCTGAGAATACATACAAAATCCACATTCCTCTGGAACAATATGAACAGAAGGGTTCTCACAATGGCACATCTACATTATTAATAGTAGTAGACAAAGTGACCAAAGTTAATACTGATGTGTCATAGCTGCATGTATCCATATGCATAATGACACATTTAGTTGGGGAGGGTATTACACTGAAGTGGTAAGACAAGACTGAAACCACAACAAAGACAGCCCCTTAATCTCCTTAATCAGCTCCCTAAAATACTACGTGTTTGGAAAATCCCAAATTGCACCTTGAATTATTTTCCTCAAAATCCATGACAGAGTCAAAAACAGACAGCATCGAGATGTTAAGTCAGTCAAACAACTTTGGAAACAAATCAAAATTATAAAAGAATATTGTTTTTAACAGTGTGTGGCAGCTCTTATATGTCTATCTGAACACCAGTTTAAAACACAGTAAGTAACTGTCCTAATTATTATCATGTGTATGAGGTTAAAAAAAAAAAGTCACTAGTTGAACAGAGAAATCAAATTACAAGAAACCCTGTAAAAAATAGTCCTTTCCAAGCAGGTTCAAACACATAAATACGTTTTTTTTTTGGATGCTAGTTATTCGTTCATTTAGAATGCAGAAGAGTAACAAGTACAAACATTTGGTTAAAGCTTCACTCATTGGCTGTGGTCGAATAGTCCCCTTTGCTTATGCCATTCTCTAAATGCGAAGGAAAGGAGCTTCAGTGCTTCCTTTCTTATCTCCTTTAGCATAGATTACACTGGACTTTCCTTCACAAAAGGAAAGGAGATAATGCCGCCCCACAATTCCTTGCAGCAGCATTCGGCCATTCATGACTGACAAGGAAAGCAAATCATCATGGTAGTTACTGTTCCTCATTAATTTCCAACGATTTTATACCCACAGGCGAATTATGAATTTTACTCTGCTGTAGTAAAATTATCAAAGTGAAGTTAACATTGTTATGTAATCTATCCTCAGTTTTTCCTTAGTTACTGTAAATATCTTCATTTTGAGCATTGTTGTATTGCCGGCCTTTGGGAATATCATTAATTATTTGTTCCTTAGGCACAGATGCTGAAACTCTTGCCGTAATAAAGGAAAGGGTTAAACTGGATCATTTCTTTCAGCTATACATATAATCAGTGGTTGGGGAAGTATTCAGATCCTTTACTTAAGTAAAAGTACCAAAAAAGTACCAGCAATGTAAAACTACTCCATTACAAGTAAAAGTCCTGCATGGAAAATCATACATAAAAGTAATTATAATATAATAAAGAAAAAGGGATATGGGATGTATTTTGTCAGATGATGTTTTTAATTCAACATGTTTGAAACTTGGAATGATGATATGTACAGTAGTAGATTTGTAGGCCTGACATGTTATGCCTATCTTGCATAAATTTAACAATTATTTCCATGCAGTCATACTAATTGGGATTTAGTGTATGTCAATAAATATGACTGGACCGGAGGGTGTGCATGAGCAAACATTCTCAATGTGACAACCATTTTGTTTCACTTTTGTGACTGGTAGCCTATATTCCTTTTTATTTCAATTCCAACCTCAGTAATGAAGTAATAATGAAGTAGGAATGCATGGGATGAAATATCTAAGGTGCACTTTTCGTAGTCCATCTTCAGAACATTGTAGTTTCACCACGGCAGACCCATGTCAATAACATCTGCTGTGGCATAATTACTAGCTTAGTGTGGGTGCATTCAGATTCTCTCAGCACTGCAGCTGTCTTTTCCTAAGTCCTTAAGAATTCTCCTTCACATCTTTCCTTGACCTCAGTCTTTGTTTCACTTTTCGACCACAGCCATTGTGTATGCTCAGTGATTTCACAAAGTTGATTAAACAGGTGGGTAGGATCAGGTGAAAGCTGTCATAGAAGAAGGGCAGCTAGAGCAGATTTCCAAAGAGAAGATGTGCCGGTAGGTCCTTTTCACAGTGGGCATTGCAAAACGTCGTAGCAGACGAAGCAACAGTGTAATGGCCAAAATTACACTCAGGTGTGCAAGTTCTAAGGCACTGGTTTGAGCATACTGGTTCATGGCTTACTGAGACACTTCAAATGAACAGAGTCATTATGATAATAGTAACAACTGTGCTTTCCCTGCAAAGACAAGTATGTCACCCTGCATGAAAAATTCCTATACAAAGACTACATAGCTCAATTTGCCCATATATGAGAAAATTGTTAAGATTCATAAAATGTACAACTAAAACCAAACTTCACATCTACAAGAAAGGACTATGGTTTCATTCTTCTTTGAGGCCTCCTGGTGGCACAACATTGAATCTGTACATCCAGAGAATCTCTCTTTGAAGTACTTTATTCTCAAAGTTATCTCCCTTGTGGTCTGCCATTTCTTTTCCCATACCAACACACTGACGATCTTTCATAGTTTAATAGTTTTCAATTAAATGGCTTGCAATAGGTGAAGAAATACCAAAGCATTTTATTGAAGCCGTCAGCAGGAATTTAAAAGTTTAAATGTATAGTGAATTCTCATTGCAGCTCTCTGGATTGATGAAGCATCTAAGATTCAGATGGACAATTGAAACAATCACAACATTAAAGTTATAAAATACTGGCAAACTTCTGGCAAGTCACGTCCGACAACATAAAAAGTTTTGATATCTGACTCACAAGCCCTGATTAAGCTGTTGACAGACTGACAGATCAAGATGCTTCACAGAGCCATATCCTAGTGGTCCTGATTTACAACTTTTAACATGGTGATCTTAAAACAATGCCATGATGTGCAGAAAATAACCGGCAGTGGTCGTCAAATAGGTACTTTCACCTCTTTGCAGTTTGGATCCTGAACTCATTCAAACTGAAGTTTAGATTTAAAAACCATGAACCTTTTGGGAGTTCCCTATCACTTTTACAAATCTTTTTGCTTTTTTTTTTTTTTTAATTTGTCGATATTACTGTATGAAAATAGGCATTAAAAAAGCCGAAATGGGTAAAGGTAGAGAACACTTGGCCACTGTACTTTATACTCAGGCCACTTGCATATAAGATGCTAGGTTTGTAATGTATTTCTCTCTTCCCTCACATGCAGGCTCTCACACACTGCATATCTTGCTCATCCAGGAGTATCCCTCGCAAGTGGCGCTGCAGATTTGCACAACCTATAATGTATTCTGTGTTATTTTGCTATTCTTTATGAGTTAATAAAAACCTAATCCGTTACAGTTTTACTGTAGGGTCTCCTCTCCTCTCTTTATGGCAAATCACACAGGTTGTAGCAACCTGCCTGATATAAAAGTTTACTATCCCTGAGAAATCAGCATTCACAGCAGTGAAGATATTCCAAATTATAATCAGCAACTGGTGGATGGAGTATTCAGGGTAACATTTGCATGATACACAAGGCAATTCCCAAGTGTTGTGCTCTTTATGCAAACACAGTATAATTTTGCAAAATAACAAGGCATTGTAATTCCACTCAAATAACTTCTACTCAGAAAATGATTTCTTGTTTTTGTTGTTTGCCCTCTCCAATTTCCCCCTTGGTTGCTCACCATCACACTAAAGACACATCCAAAAAAGCAATGCCACACGCAAATAGTCTTGTGATCAAGTTAATTATTTTCTATATTTGACTAAGTATTATTTGCGAGCTCAATGATGCTTTGAGTGAAGAAAAGGTTATAATACAGCATACACATTTTAATAATGAAATAAGTTTGCATTTGTCATAACATTGTCACATTTTGGTACCATATTGACCCAAATTATCCTTTAAAAAGAGAGAAGAGAATCATAATGAGACTAAAATGTATATTACATTTAGACATTTAGACTCACTCACTTTTAATTTGAAATTGTACGGTAGGCAAAGTAACTAATTTTTATAAAGTGAATAGTAATAGGACTGTCACAAAATGTGAAAAACAAACATTATAACTAATTTCCCCAACCTCTCCTCTTTGCTCAGTGCTCTACAAATCCTCCACAATCCAGTTGATGGGCTGAATGGCTTCTGAAGTAAGTGGCATGAAAGAGAAATATCTCCTTCTACCAATGCTCACAAGCACCTCAAGTGAGAACCATAAAGTGTTTGTGAGTGAGGGATTTGAGTCTGCTCTTTTGACAGGTTTAAACCCAGCCATCCAATCTTAATCCTATGGGCAAAATGCTCTCTTGCAAAGGATTCAGTCATCTGCTTTGAACCTCTGACACTGACAGAAAAATACACATTTCCTAACATCACATTTCTATTGTGTTCTGTTTCAGTATATGTATCCTTGTAACATAAAATTTTGGATATTCAGTTCAAAGCCTGTAGTTTTGGATACCGTTTTTCTTTTCTTTTTTTTAGCTAAGTACATATTACGGTTTGTCATGTAAATCTAAGCAAATTGTTGTTCAAATTGGGGTTTTTTTCAAGCAATCCTCTGAGAGAGAGTCTCTCAAAATTCACACAAGACATTAAAAAGTTTTCCACCAGAGCTATTCCATAGTAAAGCACTGCATTTTGTAGATGGCACTTTGGTCTATAGACCATAGTCACAAATAGCTTTAAGTGCGCAAAAGCAGTGTTGCTTTGTTGGTTAGCTAGGAGACACTGTTTGGGGGGAAAAAAAGGCAGCACGTGCAATCTCACCGCCACTTTTTAAGGAGTAAATTGGTCAAAAGTGATAGGACGGTACAGATTTTCAAACTCACGCAGGTGTTTTCAGATATTCTGCCTCATTAGACCACTGCTCAGGTTGGATTTGGGTGGAGCTATGCTGGGGTTATTTGAGGTCAGCAAACTTAATGCACTAACAAGTTTGCTTTTTTATTCCTGTGCCATGCCAAACACGTGGCCCATCAAAACTGTGATATCTAGTCGAAGTTATGGGTCAAACATCAAAAGCATCTTCTGATAACATTTATCATAACTTAACCAAATGTTCACCTTAAAGATTTCAAAAAACATGTCCATGTACGTGATTTTGAATACATTATATTTTTAAAGTTCACATAAAGCAAAAAAGAATCGCGATAGGGAAATCACCTCGTTGCAAACATCCCAATTACCTAAGCTGACATTCTTCAAGAAGTTACCCAACATAAATGTTTTGTACTCTTGAGTAAATGGTCAGCTTGATCCTTGAGCATCATTCACTAATTTAAAAAAAAAAAAAAGATAGACTTCTTTCCTTTTTTCTTTTTTTTTTACATCCACCATGAAATGATAAAAGTGTGCGTTCTTAACAAAGCCAACAGCTAACGTGAGCACACAGCCTGAGAAGAGGTTTTAGCTCGAAAAATAAGTGAAAAATGACGATCCAAAAGCTAGTCAGGTTTGGTGTCCTCTTAAGTGACGGAATTAAGAAGGGAATAAATTAATCATTAATCAGAAAGCCCTGGTTTGTTGTTTAATTTCAGCGCAGCTGCAACACCATGACAGTAGCTTTTTGTTATGTATTGGTGACTCATTTATTCCTTCACCAAAACGTTTTTGAGCTGTTCAGTCAATACATTTATAGTTTGGGGTATCTCTTGAGTGTTCTAACTTTGTTTTTTTGTTTGAATCATATCCACGCACATGCTGCCCTAGGCCTGTCTAATTTGCACTATTGCTACAGACACCAGGGAGAGTAAATGCTAAGTGGATCAATACCACAGAAAAAAAAAATCTTACAGTAAAACTTTTGTACTGTTATGGACTCTTTCCAGTAAGTGTTCTTAACATTGTGAGACTCCGTCCTCCAGGGAATCAGATGAAATCTGGTGTTTTTCTTCCCTTGGTTCCTTAATAGGTCTCTTGGGTCCTCCAACCAATATGTGGCAAGAGAAAAATAAAAACATTGATAATTTGTAAGTTATGCATAGAAGGGGGAATAGACACACCTTCCTAATGCTGTTCCTTTTTCCCACTTATCCCCAAGACATTTTAGTGTTCATATTTTTTTTCCAATGCAAGAAGCTTCCCCTCTGCCACAGCCATATGCATTTGTTCATTAGCTGTAAAAAGACGGTAACATAATTGATAAGGAATCTGCTTCCAGATTTTAAACAGACACCCATCCCCTCTGGGCATTTTTAAAGCCACTTGGATTCTGGCTTATACTTAGAGAGGACCTGAAATAGCATGTCAGATAAATGTGCTCTTGCTAAACAAAATACCAAACAGATTTTATTGATGCACTACACTTGTTATACATATAAAAAAAGATAATTTTACTTTCAAAGGCTAGACTGAATTGTTGAAAACATTATCATCAAACCATATCTGATCAACTGTTATCAAACTTTATTGATTTACTCAATTGTTTTTAATAATTAGGTTTGTTAAGTTTATCAGGATTTTTTTTTTTTAATTAAATTTGACTATTGTTCATTGGTCTTGTCTTGCTAGTAGTTTGCTTTATTTACCTGAGCCTTACTTTTCGTGGGTTTTTCAGATCTGTGTTTCATTTTGTTCTGCTGTACTTCTCGTATCTGAACAATATCCACGCCTGTTTACTGTCAAAAAAATCTAAATAGCCATAACTTTAGACTCATTTGCCTTTAAAGGTAGAAGGTAAATTGTCACAGCTACTTTACAGAATCTGCATCTCACCCCATGAAATGACTTTTTAATGAGTTTTATATTGCATGTTAGTATACACTGAAAAGAATGAAGTCCTCCAAATAACTTCAGGTCCCTGCTGTGGATGTCTAACCAAACCTGAAACTACTCTCACTGATTCACACAAATATTTTGAATTAAGTCCTTATCCCAGCAATTTAAAAGCTCAACCTATCATGTCGCATTCACACAAGCACTGCGGGGAATAAGTCGGCATATGAGTAACAATTTTGTTTTGTTTATGCATGCCCTCATGTGGGGAGAAAACAATGACTCCGCTTTAGACATTTTTCATAAGGATGCTGGAGTGAAAGAAGCAACCTTTTAATCATAATTTCCCCACTCTTTTCTGAATTCAACATAGTGAAGTCAGAAAAGACCCCCCTTAGAATGTAACTAGGAGGATTCTTTGTAAAAAGTCAAATGATCTTTGCTTAAGCACTTGTATGAGAACGGAATCAGCAAATGGCCAACAAAGGAATTCCTGAAAAGCTAATACATAGACTTGCCATTGGAAATGTGTCTAATTTATAGCTGAATAGACAACATAGGGGTAGTATGTTTTTTTATATGGTTTCACTGTATTAAATAAATCAAACCCTCTTGAATCCCTTTCCTCCAGGATGATTGTTTGGCATACCTGGCTCCTGAGGTCTAAGGCCTGGCCGGTGTCCCTTGTCTCTTAGTACCCATAAGGGCAGAGAAGCATTGTCCTGGTCTAACTACAATGTGATCTACCTTCAATAGACAAAGGATTCCAGCTGGGCTTATTCCTCCTTTCTTTCAACCTCCTCCCAGTGACAGATGGGACCAAAACTAGAAAAAAAATCTTTGAAGACAAAGAAATTAGTGCCTTTTATATGGATCCAGAGTAGCTAGACACCAGGAATGTTTGGCAGGGGTAGGAGAGGAGTTGCAGCCTTCCAGTATCATTTTACCCCTCATTGTTGCAAAGAAAAACACTATACTAAGAAGAGCCATACAAAGCACCAATATAATAGAAATCTGTCCGACACATTGTCTGTATTGTTTCAGTGAACACGAGAGCTGTACACCTCAATATAAATAGAAAAATTCACACAGTGAACCAACATGCTCACATATACGCATTCTCTTTCTAGTATTACCAAACATACATACACACATGCACACACACACACACACACACACCTCTGTGAGCTGGTGATAACTGCTTAGCCGTGTATGCTCCAACAATTGTCAGACTGCCAGGGCAGAGAGAGCCAGGAAAAAGAAGGGGAGGGTGAAGGAGCAAGCTATGAGTGGCACCACGGAGTGGATACAAGGGAGAATTAGACAGGAGCCATGGGGAGAGGTTGGCAGAATGAGGAAAAGGTAGATGCTGGTAAAAAGCTGGTGGGACAGATAACAGCAGAATTGCGGAAGAGGGAGAGACAGAAAAGACTTCAAGATTTCAACAAATGACAAGACCTACACAGAAGACTGGAGAGAGACGGGGAACTAGGAGGACAATGGCAGAGAAGGGGGTGGGGGGGCACAGCCAAAGAAAGGATATGAAAAGAGGGGAGAGGAAAAAATAGCAGACAAAGTGTGAAAAGGGAAAGAAGACAAAACAAACCATAGAGGGCAAATGGTAATGTGTTGTGCAGGCACCTCCACCTCCACTGGATGCAGCACTCCCACTCCTCTCATGGTCTGCAGTCTGTCATCAGCACCCATCTCCAAGGACACTACAGGCAGGGCTCTGTCAGTAGCTGTACAATAAAAATCCCGCATGACATAGGTGAGTAGAGCTGTTCCCTTGTCTTAATTTTACTTAATTTGCCATAACACTTCACCTCATCTCACATTATGTTAAGGAAGGAGAGTGGGAATGAGAGAGCAAAGGATGTGATAAGTCAAAGCGGGAGGGAGTGAAAGGGAGATGGTGTGGGATTGAAAGGAGGCAGTGTGCGAGACAGATAAACTGTTGATGGCCTACAGTCAACAGTCCAACAGCACCACCATGTGGCTGAAACATCAGGGCCAAACTCCATAGTGGAAAAATCATCAGACACTTGAGAAATCACTCGGAACATCAAATCTTTGCCTGTCAACATTTTGTCATTCTCACGCTCTCATTGTTCAGTTAGTTTAAAATATACACACCTATTAAATTTTCAAGCAAGTGCACAAGAACACACACACTTACACATTCATTATACATATCCATATGCAAGATGCATTGATGCTCATATACAACCATACACAAAACAGATGGACTTTTGGTTATATATTTCAGTTGCCCATCTTGCTGTATATCATTTGTATAATATAATATAATATAATATAATATAATATAATATAATATAATATAATATAATATAATATAATATAATATAATATAATATAATATAATATAATATAATATAATATAATATAATATAATATAATATAATATAATATAATATAATATAATATAATATAATATAATATAATATAATATAATATAATATAATGCATGTTCTAGCTGTGGACTGGGTCCTATCTGGGTCACTACAGTGTATGCTGTTCTGCTATCCCATTTGATGTCAACAACTGACCTGCTTTTCTTCCCTCCTTTCCTTTTCCTTTTTCTTCTGTGTAAAACCATTTAGCTGTGGATGAGACAACCATTCAGTTTGGGGAAAACTGAAAACTTGGGATTTCTGCCCAAGTTTAAAATCGATCACATCAACCTTTCAAAATGTCCATTTTTAATGTGCTACTGTTGTGCTATACTCGCTTTGTCTGTAGAGCAAAATTCTGTTGCTCTTTGCTACCTGAGCAAAAATACTGAAAGATGACATATTCATAATCCAAAAATGTATATATTTTTTAGATAAATTATTAGCAAACTAACAGTTTATTTCATATAACACCACGTTCTAGAGAAGCAGTTCATTGTCTGGGTTTAGCATGAGAGAAGAAGCTAAAACACTGAATTACATAGTGATATGTCTTTAGCGAACATCTAGAGGAAGATTTTAGATGGTTGACTGTCAACATTAGTCCAGGAACTTACATATCCCCTCCAACAGAAACACAAAGAGATAGTTGACTGAAAGCAACAACAACAAGACAATTGTCTAAATCAGCTTCTGAAAAAGAGATGTTTTGGGCGATGGACGATACTATTTTACTAATCAGGGGCTAGGCTATGGTGTGTGACTCTGCAGATGCATGCTGGTCATTAAATAAGACTTTGCATTTAAACAAGACTTTGTTCATTTGTCCATCTTTCACATTATTATTTAGTTTTTATTTATTGATGAAAAATGGAATACATTTTGTCATTGTTCATATTTTCAAAGGCTACTTTTATTTAGTTTAGCCTCATTTTTGTTGTCAACAAATAGTTTTTGTCATAGCTTTCGTGTATGAAAATAACACTGCCTCAACATGCAGCTGAGTTTTTGTGTGAAGCTCTAACAAAGCATAATTACAGTTAGAGTCTCAAAGGAATTAGCAGGTTAAAAACACACTGTGGTTGCACCTGAACCATCTGTAGACTAGAAGACGATAATCTTGACAGACTAGACATGGAGTAGATCATGTCCATATCAAGTGTCGACCTTTCTCAGGTGGAGCAACTGAAGAATGCCAACATAAATCACTATATACAGTAGTTTGCTTGTCCCTACCCATGGACCCGACCCATAGGAGCATACCAGTGGCAGCTGTACCAGACTTTCGTCATCACAGTAACAATAATAGCATGCAGGTAAAGTTTTGGAATGGTCATGGATAAAACAAACAATATTAACTTTTAGTTTCACAATGGAAACAAACAGTCGTCTGCTGTGTGAAAGTCCTGTGTTTTGTGGACCCATCCATCCAACCCAACCCACTTCCTAACGTAGACTTTGTTGCTCTTTTATATAACGTCACCTAACTTCCTCCTTTGCTCCTATCATCACGGCTGCTTGAGGTCACCTAACAATATAATGTAACCATTGGTCGTAATGAGCTATTTGCACAGACAACCTATGAGGTTGTTTTTTACAGGAAAAAAGTCTTGAAGAATGTGAGGCAACAGTTGTGACAATTTGCAAGAGCTGTGTCTCATAAGTCTGCCCACACACACACACACACACACACACACACACACACACACACACATACTCATTTCCTATTCCTCACATCACCCATGGGTTTTAAGGGAAAGGATAAATCTATGGAAACAACTCAATCACATTACCTTATGTAAATACCCAAGTCACCCCCTCCCCTTTACCACTATGTTAGCTCCCAACTCTATGGCTCCTCTGGCACAGAAATGCGCATGGGGCAAATTAACATTTGCTCTCATAGTCTGCAAATGGCAGCTCGTGCTTGCCATAGAAATGAAACATTGGCCCATGCAGGAGAGAGTGAGAAAATATTTGAGCGTTGAGCGATTAATAATTCGTCAGACAGAGCAGTAACATTTGCTTTGAGGGGCAGTGGATCGACAGAATGGGCTTCTTTGGGAAGTCATGACACCCATGACTTGGATTTTACATCAGTTGTTGAAGGCTATGAAAGTTTCTACAAGTACATGTATAAAAAAGATTAAGTTGGCATTTAATAAAGCTTGTTTTTGTGCTGGCAACTTCAATTTCCTCTATTCATTCAGAAGCATCACTGGATACTTTTTATTGACTGGCATTAGAATTAGAAGCTGTAGGTACAACATTTCTTACCATATATTGAGAGCTGTTCATTTTTAAAGTCATGTTTCTCATAAATATGGAAAGAAGAAAGAATATTTTTGTCCTAATTACAATAAGAGCAAAAAGACTTCTTAATGCTCTGCTTCATTATGCAAACATGGCTGTTTGCCCACAGTACTAAAAAGGTTTGAATGCATATAATTGTTTGACATTTTCAGCTCTGTAAATGTTAAAGCATGGAGACACTGACTGATCACATCATTGCAGAAATGCAATGAATGATTTGCAGGCAACAGAGTAAATTTACGTCCATGGTTTCTCTATGACATATGACTTATCCATCCATTAAGGCTGTGATCATTCAAAGGGCTAAATGGGACAGAGTTATTGTAAGGGGAGGGTAGATGGGACCCAGCTTCCTGCTGAAACTCCACAGGCACCACGAGAGGAGCACCTTCTCCATTTGCTACTCAAGATGTTTGACTCAAGGCGAAGCTTGGTGCAGATGGCTTTTCTCTGCTCTGCTGTAGTTTGATCCTGCTGTGGAAATATGCTGCACTTCTGTAAGTTACGGTTTCAAGCAAACAGCGTCCATCTTTAAGTGCCTCAGTGAAATCTCATTTCAAATGGAGGAACTGCTCTTTCAGAGAAGACGCATGGTAGATCAATATGTTATGCAGTTTTAATTTATACTTTCCTACAGCTGAAATGTTTCAAGGATTTGGAGGGACATTAAATTTAAATTTTTGCATTTAATTCCGTGACTTCATATGTTTCTTGCCTTTTCACTTGAATAATTCAGCATTGGATATACTGTATGTTTCATTAACATCTGCTATATGGTACACTTTCTTCTAAGCCTCAGGACTATTGCCCTGAGGCATCTTAACTCAAACACATGGAAACACATGGCCAACCACAATTGAGGTAAGATTTTCATTTTACCATTTTGCAACAGTGTGAAATGATAAAAGAATAAACTGTGTATTGTTGAAAGTTTCAGAATTTACTTTGGTACTTTTGATGTTTCATTCTGTAATGGTATGTCAAGATACAAAGTACAGAACACTAAGATTATAGAATGTTTGTCTTGTCCCGTGTTTGTGCTATCTTACATGATATAGATTAACTAAACTAAACCTTATCACTTCACCTTCACTTGGCAAATTTGGTGGCCCTTGAAACCCATGACTTGTATTTTACATCAGTTGTTGAAATAATGATTCCTCAGTTGCAAGGATGAAGAGTTCTGCCAAGTTGTTGAAATGCTCAGTACCTTTTAAAAAAAGCGTAACTTCATTTACACCAAAGCAGGGTATGTGCCATCGGCTTAACTGAGTTCAATACACAATTCAGTCTTTCACAATTCAAGAAAGAGAATTTTTTTTCTTTGTAACTCATGATTCAATGCTGCATTGTCTGCACATCAACAAAAATTATGTTTTATTAAATTTGCGATAGACTGAAAAATGTTTCCATGAAATCCTGCTATCAACTTAGCGGACTAAAAATGTGAATATCTTTTATACTGAAAATCTAAACAACACAATAAGATTATTTTTAAATATGTGTTGAAGGATTTCAGCCTGAACCATGTGTATCTTTCATCAGTGGTGACAGTAGCAGTAATAATAGTAATAGTCTTATCACCAATTTAAACCTTTCAATTCTGGCAAGGGAAGGAGTGTGTGTCAGAGCAGGTAGGTTGGTGAGTTAGGTGAATGAGTGAGTATGTAAGTAAGTATGATAGTAAGTATGAAAGAAAGATATGATAAAAGTTAAGTTTTTTCTACACGACCATTAATTTATCAGCATTTTTCAAGTTCAAGACGGCTCCTTTAGAAAGATGCCAGGCCACTGTTGTGTTAAGTGGATTATTCCCTCACTCACACATTTCAGGTTATCGAATCAGATCTCCTCCAGTAGACTGTGTCGGAGCCTAAAGAGCCATTTCAAAAGCAGCTTAAGTGTGGTCAATTTCGTGTTGTTGTTGTTGCTGTTGCTGTTGTTGTTGGCCTACCTGGTTGTCATTCCCCTCAGAAGCTAGTCAAGCGTACTCAACTTCAAAGAGAGATGGCTCCTTTGATATGTGGGTCCAATGTTGATGCTGATTAAAAAGAGAAAAGGATATTAGAGCACATGTGCACACACTCACTCCCAATCACAAGGTATGATAGGCATGGTATGATAGAAATCATTAGAAAAATGTATAACCTTGGCTTACTTGTGTGAGGAGTGTCTTGATCAGAGTATCTGTCAGGGAGGTCCTCTAAAAGCACACGCTCTATTTCTCTCAAAACATCAGAGTCTTCTTCATTAGACTCAAGATGTTTCAGAAGTTCAGCTTTGAGTGGGGCAATAGCAGACAGAGTCAGCTGCTCATCCTCATACATTACTGTGGCGGCATCATGACTGGAGTCAAAAGTCACACTTAATCCTCTGTGTTACTCATGTCAAAGTCTTTTAGTCTTTTCTTTTAGAATATCTGTAGCTTTTCTTGTCGCCAGCGTTGTCACTTGTAGCTTGCAGGAACTGCTCCACTGAGAGCAATCTGTTTAGAGTAAACTGAGAAAATCTATGCGACAAACATGGGGCGTCAGGAATGAAAATGAGCAATGACCACGATAGTTGCTCATCATATCACATGTACTGTGCCACACTGAACGAAATCTCCTTTGTACTCACTACTCATGATGTCAGAAGAGCACAGAGCGCTCTTCACCCACAACTGTCCAACGGTGAAGTTGTTAGTGCTGCCAGGTGAAACAATGAGGTTGGTCCCTTGCACATTTTTTCTGATCACCTACGTTCTTCACTCAAGTTGTGAAAGAGTAGAGGCCATGTTTGGTTGGGGTTGTGTACATGTAGTCTGCTATGTTTCTCAGCTACGTCACAACAAGATTGTATGACTGGGTGATTACCCACCCCTTCAAATCAGCTGCATTTTAGGTAAAAACATCATAATCTTTATGATTTTTATTAAAAACTTCAGTTCAAATTGTTTCAAATATATAAGTATGATTTATGCAATCAATAAACTGTTCCCTGCATTATAGAAAAAACAATTAAAATTGACCAGTATGCTGAAAAGTGACTTATGGGACACAATACACGATTTAAGGTACAGTACAGACACATTTTAAATAACCCAATCTTTTAAAACATGCTGTATAAATTTTATTATCAATACATCCCTAATTAATTAATTCTTACATTGATAGACCTCTTGCTTTTGATCCATTTCTGGTGAACAGCTAAGAAACATACGGATAGCACTATTCGCATTTCATCCCTAGTTGCAAGGCTACACTCTCAAGGTTTTGTTTCATTCTATTCAACGTTTGGTTGTTCAGCAGTCAAATGAAGCCTCCAATCTCTTTTGTTTCTTTTCTTCCTGTCTATCATCTTCTGCTTTGTTATTTCATTCAAATTAAAAAAAAAGAAAACAGCAGATGAGTGCTTGAAATATCCTACTGAGACCAAAGCCTCATTTCCGATGGTGTCCTAGAAACATAAATCTCATTATAATTTCCAACATCAAGACAATCTACTTTGGAATAACACAAAATTATGAGTAAAGCTAAAAAAAGATTTTAAAATAAACATATTGAGAAAGCCAAACAACTTCAAACCATACATATGCATGGGGTGCCTTCAACAAGATGAAGCAAAAACTTGTGGATATCAGGGGAAGAAACAAATAAATGTTGAAATCTTTTGAAACTTTGCAACGATAATTAACAGTATTGTTTTACTGCAACAAGTTGGAACCAAAGAGGAGGACAATGTTTTTGTGGAGTGTCTTATTCAAACATTGCTTCAATATGAATACCTTACAAACAACTCATACAACACTAATGTTTTGCTCTGGAATTGATCTAGCAATGGAATGCAAGAGACAACAAAACACAGTTTTAACCATTATTTTTCATTGCCTCACAATCCCAATGAATAGGGCAGTTGTTTTTCCTTAACACACATTCTTCTATATTTATGCTTTATAAATAATGGGAGCTCATTACAACCCCCAAATCTTCTTTATACGCCGACCAAGTCCTTATTATCAAGTTGTCAGGGCCTTAATTTCATTTCCTCCGTTGATGAATGTGTAGTCGCTGGGGGTGGGAGGAACGGAAGCTATTTTGATACCTCATCCAAAGATAATTCCTCTGGGAACCTAACTCTACAAAGTGATAATGCTAATAGCAGTCTGTTCAGCTGATCACATAAAGAGAGAATGAGAGCTTTTTTATAATTTATTATAATGTAGTTATTGGATGAGACGAATACAGTTTTTAAGGACATATGAGCGTATCCATTTTGTCTTAACTTGCCGAAGTCTCATTCAAGTATTTGTGAGGTTTGAATTACACTCAATGAAATTGTAAATACATCTGCTTGTGCATTACACACACGTTAATAGTGAACCCACTACGCATCAATAATATTATCTGTCACACTGCTTACTTTAAGTTGCATGCTTCATTTATAAAATGCACGCTGAAAGTACAGTTTGGTACAATTTCTTCCCTTTTGCGTAGGTGGAATTTAATCAATAAAATACTTTATAAATTTTTATTTTTAAATTAAATTTGATGTAATCATTGGTAAATTTCCAAAATTGAGGGGGGTAAGAGTGCAATTAAAAAACTAGCCAAGCTTGTATGTAAACCCATAAATTGCATTACAAATAGCATTAGATATTAATTAAATAGTTTGTTTTTGTTTTTTTGTCACATCCTCCCCCCTATACAGGGGGCGATGAGATTGTTCCCCTATACAGAAAAAGAGATGTTTTTTGATGCTATGATTTATCTAATAATGTCATAACCATAGGGAATAATGGGGCTGTTTAACACTCATTCTGAATGGAAAATAGGATCAATGATATTTTAGGAATGAACAGTACATAATAAACATAAGAATCAATATACTGTACATTAGTACCTTGAATATGAAGGGCCAAGATGAGGTCATTTGGACTGATGAGACACAGTTGTCTGTCATTATATGTTGATGCAAAGGTGTGCATCAAAGACAGTCAGTCCCTTGTCAGCCTAAAGCCCTTTAATATGCACTTTCTGTAGCAGCAATACAACCGGAGGGCAGCCATCAGTCTGATTTGATATTAGCCGACTGGACTTAACAAAGAGAAAGTCGACTGTTTCTCCAAAGATTTAACGTTTTTCATCATGCTTTTTTTTTGTTTGTTTGTTTTAATAGAATACCCTTGGGCTTTAAACCTGTTTTCCAGCAACTATTTTGTGCATTGCATGATGGGACAACAGTGTTCATCAATAACACACCCACAAATCAAGTATATTTATTATGAATTATGCATGCATGCATAACTTTGATAATATTAAATATATATTGTTGGTTTTCCGGTATTAACATACTACATGCTCAAAACAAAGTATGTAGTGTGTATAATATGTATGGGACACCGCATTGATGTTGCCTGCGAAACCCTAGCTAACACATTACTGTGGTGTTACTGCATTTATCTTTTTCTTGATTATATAATTTTCAAACATAATCAGTGATTACAGCTGATCCAACAAAGCCTTCCACTGCAAGGATGGATTTTCCCCTCAGTGTTTTTGTTGGAAAAATTTGGAGTAAATCTGCCCTATAATACTTTATTGTGTCTCCAACTGGAGAGTTGGCATCTAAGCCAGTCCAGTAAGCAAATATGGCCACAAGATGACAGTGGTTGAAAACATGTGAAGATTGGCAGACTGTATACAGCTCTGGAAAAAAATAAGAGACCACTGCAAAATTATCACTTTCTCTGATTTTACTATTTATAGGTATGTGTGTGAGTAAAATTAACATTTTTGTTTTATTCTATAAACTACTGTCAACATTGCTCCCAAATTCAAAATAAAAATATGGTCCTTTAGAGCACTTATTTGCAGAAAATGACAAATGGTCAAAATAAATGAATGATGCAGTGTTTTCAGACCTCAAATAATGCAAAGAAAACAAGTTCATATTCATTTTTAAACAAAAAACATACTAATTTTTTAACTAAGGAAGAATTCAGAAATCAATATTTGGTGGAATAACCTTGATTTTCAATCACAGCTTTCATGCGTCTTGGCATGCTCTCCACCAGTCTTTCACATTGCTTTTGGGTGACTTTATGCCACTCCTGGCGTAAAAATTCAAGCAGCTCAGCTTTGTTTGAGGGCTTGTGACCAACCCTCTTCCTCTTGATTACATTCCAGAGGTTTTCAATGGGGTTCAGGTCTGGAGATTGGGCTGGCCATGACATGATCTTGATCTGGTGGTCCCTAATCCACACCTTGATTGACCTAGCTGTGTGGCATGGAGCATCCTGCTGGAAAAACCAATGCTCAGAGTTGCGGAACATTGTCACAGCAGAAGGAAGCAAGTTTTCTTCCAGGATAACCTTGTACGTGGCTTGTTTCATGCGTCCTTCGCAAAGACGCACCTGCCCGATTCCTGCCTTGCTGAAGCACCCCCAGTTCATCACCGAGCCTCCATCAAATTCCACAGTGGGTGCGAGACACTGTAGCTTGTAGGCCTCTCCAGGTCTCCGTTTAACAATTAGATGACCAGGTGTTGGGCAAACCTGAAATTGGACTTATCAGAGAAGATGACCTTACTCAAGTCCTCTATGGTCCAATCCTTGGTCTTTTTTGGTCTCTATGGTCTTTTTCAAACCTCAGCTTGGCTCTTCTTTGCTTCTCATTGATGAAGGGCTTTTTTCTACCTTTACACGACTTGAGTTCTGCCCCTAGGAGCCTGTTTCGAACAGTTCTCGTCGTGCACTTCACCCCAGTTGCCATTTGCCATTCTTTTTGTAGGTCACTTGATGTCATCCTACGGTTGCTGAGTTATATTCAAATGAGTTGATGGTCATCCCGGTCAGTGGAGAGTCATTTTCGCCCTCTGCCGGTCTGTAGCTTTGTTGTCCCCAATGTCTGTTGCTTGACCTTGTCCTTATGAACCGCCATCTCCTCTAGGACGGAAGCAACCTGACGTTAACCGTATCCCTCTGCCAGTAAAGCCAGAATTCAACCCTTCTTTTCCTCACTCAAAACTTTTCTTTTGGAATGGTCAATAGTTATGTTTTGATTCCAATTACTTTTGAGGTACTACTAGCACTGTTTTTGCCATCCAGCTGGTCCTATTGCAAAAGGATAGTGATTACCACAGCAGTGGTTTTTATACTTTTCCTCGCTAAATAAGATTTGGTTCAGGTGATCACCTAATCAGTACCTCATTAAGTAGAATGAGATGTGCTTGTGTTGGAATTCAACAGACACTGGAATGGAATGGCTGTCATACATGTAGAGATGCTGATTTCAGAAAAATTTGCTGTGGTCTCTTAATTTTTTCCAGAGCTGTATTTAATTGTGAGACAGGATACTGGACAAATAGATTAATGACTTGCTATTTTCACACAGTCATTGAAATTCTATTTATCTCCTGGTGTTTTTCCCCGAGGCTTTGTTGCAGAGCTGATGGCACCCCTACAGAGAATACCCTGGACTACAAGATCCTTTAGTGTATTCAGAATCACATGTTGTACACTGCTGTTGGTAAACTTTACTGATTTCTGAAAAAAGTGCTCATACTAATTATTTTGTTTTTTGATTTAACTGTCTAAAATCGCTTCAACAATCCTTTGAGTGTTTTATCATAAAAGCAGATGTTGGCTTCACATAATAACAGTAGTATACTGAAGCATTCAGTCTGTTTTATGTTAATTATTTCAGTACCAGTTGACATCTACTAGCAGTCTGTTTAATGTCTGTTTGAAATGTGTTACATACTGTACATTCAGTTGTAATTTACAGTGGCAGAGAGCATGCTATTAAGGAATGGCCATGAACTATAGTATACGCACAGTTTGTTTGATCAAATACTGACCAATTACCAATTTAATCTGAAGTCTGCTGCCATTTTATGGGGAGATGTCATAATTTAACGTGCACAGTAGCACATAGCAGTGTTTACAGTACAACTGAAGACCACACCAACTAGATAATGCTCACATTTTAAGTCCCTGCCCTTTCATCATTTGCTCAGTGAAATAAAGTGTTATTATTATTACTTTTTTCAGTTAATAATTACACTGTTGTTTTTACTTTCTCAAGGTTGAATCATGGTTTGATTTTAAGAGTCGGGTTGCAAAAAGAAGTTCTACAGGTTATTAATCTAAATTAAGAAATTATTAGAAAATTCTAGGGCAAAAACAAAGATCTAAAACAGGTAATGCTCAAGTATGTTTGATTTAAACGTGATTTGAACACAAGAAAAGAAAATGTAGGCTGCTACAGATAAGACAAAGAGTTTCAGCAAATAGGGTTGCAGCTGTTTTGCAAGAGGAAAAAGTATTGTTTCTTGCACCATCTTTACTCTGTCCTTAAAAGCATTATGTGTACTACTGTACACATACCCTCTGTGTACAAAAAGCCCAGAGGTTAAAGTTTTCTTTCATTTGTTATTCTTGTCATTTTGTATATCAGACCTGAACAATTATTAATGGTTAAAGAATAACCCTTCTTCACTGGCACAGTTAGATTGTTCTTTTGTCTCCTTGATACTAAAAAGTGCACGATTAAGCAATAATAAATAAGAAGAAGTGCTATACCATGTAATATTGGCAGTAGTGTTCAGCAGTCGTCAGCAAAATACCAAAGAGTGTCACTATGGCACCAATGCCAATGTTCCACTGCATGAAATAGTCCACCCTCCCACATACAGTGCTACAATATCATAACAAAGCAGATGAACAATGAAATCTCTAAAGCCTTTCAGGGCCTGAGATCATTTTAAGTGACTTAATGGTTTATTTATTTATTCAATCATAATAATGTATTATCCATGGGAGTAATCGGCCTTCCACCCCTGGGGCAACAGATGTTTCACAGCCCATATGGTGTCTTAATTCCTTTCATAGCCTCTCTCTGTCTCCCTCTGTAATCTCACACATTTGTTGCTTTCCTGCTTTTTACAAAGAATTATGTAATGAACACACTAAACCAATTTAGTGTTAATGAATTTCAGACTCCAACAAGAGATTCATCGACAGAGTGGCTGGTCTCAGTCTGTGAGGATCAGAGATTTGGGAAGACCTCAGTATTGAGCTACTGCCTCTTCTTGAAATTGAGAGGAGCCAATTGAGGTGGTTTAGGCACCTGTACAGAAAACCCCCAGGCACTTTTCTGGAGGTGTTCTAGACCCAGGACATACTGAACACTTTACATTTCCCAGAAGAAGGCGGAGAAGAAGGCTTGTGGACTGTCCTGTTCCTATAATGACCATGACCTGGATCAGATCCTGAAAAATCAATTGACGGATGGAACCAGGAATACTGTGGCATAAAGACCCCACAAAATCTTGAGTAATTGGGGTAGTTGCATTTGCTTTATTGTTGGTTGTTTTTATAATATCTATCCCTATGCCTAATTGGCTTCTTTGACTGAGGAAGTCCGGCATTTTTCCGTTGATGTTGAAAAAGCATCACTATTCAGTAGCTGAGTATTTTTGTGATTGCTTTTAGCTTTGTCAGTCGGATTTCTCCTGTCACTCAGTGATTTTGGTCCCTAGTGTCTGCAGGGTTGTAAAGTGCCACTTATTTTCAGGCTCATTTAACTTTTAGTTAAACTAGCAGCGTGGCTCTAGGGATGACATTCTTGATCTGTAGGTTGGTCAATTCACCACTTTGGTCTAGACTAAAACATCTCAGCAACTATTGGATGGATTGTCATGAAATTTTATACAAAAATTCATGGTCCTGAGAAAATAAGGCCTACTGACTTTTATTCATCGGGTCAAAAATTTGAATTTTTCCAGTACTTTGGTGTGACATCCCCATTTGTGGTTACTGCTAATTACCATATGTCAGCATGCTAACACACTATGCTAAAATGGTGACAATGGTAAACATTTTACCAGCTATATTAGTCATATTAGCTCACACTGGTTATATAGCCCACAATACCCCTAAATCTCCATCATATTAATTGTGTGAGGATTAATGATTACATATTCATGGTTAACAGTTACAGTAACAGTTATTCAATGGTTGCATGAGTTTCACTAATTAAAATTTTGATTTAGTGAAGGCAAACGGTGTCTACTTCAGGGAAAACCTGCGGATTTGCGGACAAGCGCGGCTGTCGCTAGGTTTAGAGTTGAAGGTACAGTATACTGTATAATGAAACAGACTATTTAGCCACTTAACACAAATTATTACATCTCAACAAATAATTTAAAAAAAAACAAAACATTTTTCACAAAAGCTCACACACAAGGTAATCTCACACTAATGTACAGTATGTACCTCTTAGTCTATGAAAACACAATGTGAGCTACCACTAATGGTTAGTCAACAGCTTTTCTCGCACATTTGACCTACACAGCGTATTGCATGTAAGCATCATTTCATGTGAGTTCCTTTTTTAACACACATTTGTATTTTGCACTTGAATATCGGCTCCAAACAACAATGGAACATAGCAGAAATACTGCAGTGTTGCATCTGGATGCTCAATAGGGTAGTTATAACTTGACAAAGATTTCAATATTATTTCAGTCAGTGACTCTGACCAACACTAATATAGTAAAATTAAACATTTCAACTTGATAGGTGGCATCAAATAAGAACCATACTTTTAAGTTATCTGTTGTCTCACTTGAAATTGATCCTTTGTCCAAGCTCTGACTATTAGCTATAAGTCTTTAAGCTAAAAAATTGCTTTATTATATTCTATTGTCCCTTGAGAGAAATCAGGTGATGATCTAATAATGTGGTAATCTGACGCATCACCCACACACATACATTGTTACAACACTATACATTGTGTGAATATAAACAATATAAATACCCACTCCTCTGTAAAGGACCTACCCAAATGTGTCCAAAAGGGGCCCACAATTTTGTACCACATAAAGGCCCCGTATGGGATGCCTAAAGGGGCCCCGAATTTCAGCGCACAGGCCCCACAATGGCCTGTTAGATTGGTATTTCTGGGCCATTATTCAGTACAAACCTTTGAACATGCAGTACAAAATACAGAAAGTGAAATAATCACAAAAAACACAAGAGAGCAAGTGATGGCACTGTTTCAACAAGAGAAGCCAGCGTCAAGGCTGGCCCTTAAGAAAATGTACAATATGGGATGAATAGTGAGATTAAAGTTGTTCTGCATCCATTAATTTGCTCATTCGTCTGTGTAATATATCTTTTATTGATCTGATTACACAGTCCTGTCTAATGTCAGCATGTATTTAATTGTGTAAATTGAAATGTCTTTTACTATTTTTGTCTGTGTCCAATTATAGCATATTCAAGCCACCATATAACTGCCTCTCCTGAACAATGTGATAGTCAGGAATCTTGATACTCGTTCAGGTGCTTATTTTGACTTTCTGCTTGCATAAAGCCAGGCGTCACTGATAACAAATGTGTGATGCCATCATCTTATTACACTTCATTGTATTTAATCCCAGAACCAATCAGATTGCTCTTTCACAAGCTTGCTCATTTACAGGTTGCTGACCCTAACTCTTGTCATTCCTCTCCTAGCTTATCAATGCAGTTTTTGGTTTTTGGCCCCTAAATATCTTCTTCTGTGGAATGCTTCTAGGCATAGTTGCAACTGCCTTCTTCTGTTCTGCTAGTAATATTATCTGTCATTGTTATGCTGACGATACTCAGCCTAACCTTTTCTTTACCTCTGGCAGAACACAGTGTGAGGTCATGTTAAATATGGCCCAAAGAAGAACGGCGTCAAGTCAAGCATCTGCAGACCTGCTTGTGAGAGGGTGTGAAGCCGATGAACCACTCTGAAAATCAGTCTTGACTACCGACTCTTAAATAAGGCAGTTCCTTTTTTGTCTTGGTTCTTATATGTAGCTGATGTAACAACACAATTTCCCCTCAGGGATTAATAAAGTATCTATCTATCTGTCTATCTATCTACTAAATTGTTGGTACCACATTGACATCTCTGTATGATTGCCTGCCCACCACCTCAAGCTCAGCGCTGACAGGTCTGGAGTGCTCTTCTTTCAAGACAGTTTCTGCCCTCTGCAAGATTCTTCAATGATCACTAATCATGCTACAGTGACCCCTGCTTCCAGTCAGCAATTTCATTGTAATTCCTGACAACCAACTGTCATTCATCAAACATTTGCCATTACAACTTCAACTCATACCTGTATACTAGTACTCCACATCAGTGAATTCAGAGCCTCACAATGGGATTCGCATAACCTCCTAGCTCTTTGTCTAGACGACCAAACTCCCTTTGGGCTGGGTTTCATATCAGAAGCTTAACTAGTAGCCTCTGAATGTGGCCAATATATCAGTGACAGAGAAAACTCGCTATCTATGAAAAGTTAAACTCTTATTTCTCTGAGGTAACTTTATTAATTGCAGACATCTTATCCCATGATTGCTTCCCTTTTGAGAAAATGTCGCCTAAGCTTAATGAGCTGCCCTTTATGAAGAAATTACATACAGTGATGTCGGGTTCTGAATTAGTTGAGGTAGGTGATGAACCTTCACAGAGTTCGCTGTGTGCATTTGTGCATGCAAGCACACTGTCAGCTGATTGACACAGAATTATCCCCCGAAACCAAAACTTATTTTCTAACAAGTATGCTATACTTATAGAAAGCCTTCCTTACCAATCCTGTATGTTCCTTCTTACTCCTCCTACTTTTGTCTTGTATTTTTCTATGTGTTTTTTAGGATTAAAGTTCCATTTAGTCTCTGCTACCAGCATGGCTTTAACCTTATTCCTTTCCTTCTATTGCCTGAGGGCAAAAGGTAAATGGAGGATTCTAACAGTCCAAACCCCAATGCTGCAAAAAGGCTTTCAACTCCATCAATTGAACCCACATGCAGTGGAGCTGTCAAGCAAAGCTGCTGAGCCATGTGAAGGACCAGTGAGGGGGAAGGAAAACGCAGACGCCATTACTGTCTGTTTATGCCAACAGAAGAGGGAAAAGGGGGAAAAAAGGGTCATGGAGCAGAAAGGAAATTGTGCTGTGATGCAAACACTTAAAGCCTAAGCAAGGAAGGCTACCATCTATACCTAATCAGGTGAAGTAATTTCAGTGTACACTGGCTTGGTCATTTTATAGGTGTTATTAGAGGCCCTCATTTTCATCATGTCTTAGGTACTGCATTTTAGGTGCATGTGTCTGCATGAGAGTGAAACTTGCTCTCAACTTATATAGAGAGTAAGGTATATAGATACACTACCTAACTCCTCATTAAAAGCATGTCTTTAAACGTGAATAAGGTTTACTTGTTCTCATTTGTCTAGACCAAGAGAACCCTGGTCAAATCATGACCATTTGTTTGAGAGAAGTGGACTCGCAAGTTTAACTGATTGCAAGAAATTGCAGTAGTAGCCTAATGTGTAAGTAAATACATTTTATTTATATAGCATCTTTCAAAAACAGACATTATATAGTGCTTCACGATGAAAGAATAAAAAAGAATTTATGAAAAACATATAAAAACAAATAAGACCAAAATAGGAACAAATAAAACCAAAACGAAAAAACAGAACAAATTAAACAAAAGCAAGTATAAACAAATGGGTATTTAGCTACACAGATCTTAAGTCCCATGGGAGAGAGTTCCAAAGTTTGTCTTGAGACTGGAGCGAGGAACAAGAAACAAACCCTCAAATTCCTACTGAAATTATATGGCTGCAGTATCTCTTTAATGGAGGCAGGTGCCTGACCATGCAAAGCTCTAAACATAATCACAAGAAGCTTGAACTGGATTCCGAATTTGATTGGAAGCCAGTGTAAAGAAATCAGGAATGGTGTTACATGGGACCCTCTGGACAACTTGGTCAGAAGCTTGGCAGCCGCATTTTGGACCACTTGTAAGCGGTTCAGGGATGTATTGTTAAGACAGGTTAAAAGTGAATTACAGTAGTCAAGTATTTTACAGTAGTAAATAAATGCACGTATAATCACCTCCATCTCGAGTATGGACACAATAGGCCCTAGTTTAGCAATGTTCCTCAGCCTATAGAAAAAGGAGCGAACCATACAATTTACATGTTGGTCTCGACTCAAAGCCTGGCCCATAGAGATGCCTAGATTATTAGGTTTATTATTATCATTATTATCATTATTATTGGGTTTAACAGAAAAAGATAAAGGGCCAAGACTTTCCATCACCTTCTGGACAATTCCAGCTGGGGCTAAAATAAGAGTTGCTGTTTTGTCAGTATTTCGCTGTAAGTTATATTAAGTTAAGTAAATTACTTTCTATTTGCCCAAGAGGAGGCAAGTATAATGAAAACAGCATTGGGCCCAGGACAGAACCTTGGGGAACACCAACACCACAAGCCAGAATTTCGGAGGATGAGGCATAATTATGAACCCACCCACTGCCTGGGCCTCCCAACCAAAATTCAGTGATCCACTATATCAAAAGCAGCACTGAAATCTAATAGTACAAATACAGAACATTTCCCTGTATCACCATGCATCAATAAATCATTAGAGACTCTAAGAAGAGCAGTTGCTGTTGAATGCAACCAGAAACCAGACTGAAACTTGTCAAAAATGTTGGGTACCTCTAAGACGGCTGTATGTGGGAATTATGTCAACGAGACTACAAGAGGATTTCAGAGAAATAACCAGTTTCGTGAGCTCTTTTAGTGAGATTGAAGAAAAAGTCTCCAGGATTGTCAACACAGAAACCAGGTGAAAGAACCAGTCCTTGTGAGTTAATTCCTTGTGATAAAATGAGACTCCTTACACAAGGCCAATACTGACATCTTATGATGGGGAGGTTATATTGTTTAATCATTCATTTTTTTCTGTGGGTTTCCTCCATTGTAAATAACGACAAAGGTTGTTTGTCCCTTCCCTCTGATATGACCCACAGCAGCGTCTCTTTAAATAGCGCCCCTGCTGCTGCAAGTGTGTCGGACCTTCCTCATCATGGTTACAACAATAAACACGTGGTTAAGCTTATTGAACGATCAACAAACAGGAACAAAAATGACTTGATTAGGTTAAGGAAAGATAATGGCTTGGGTTAAAATAATGTGATCTCACGGGATTGCATACAAATAACATGCCACTTTCAGGACATTTCACGTGGGATGGGGAGGGTTAGGGGTTAGTAAGTACAGAAATTATGTGGTTTGAAATGACATGAAAAGCAAAAAATGCAATGCAAAATAATATATAGAAATATGCGTGTTATTCATATGCCATTATGTGAGACCAGGCTGGTTAAAAATAAGTACTTCCTTAAGTTTAGAGGGCCATCGTTGTCAAAGGTTGGAGAAGTACAGTTTTGTTTCCTTTGTCGATACAATAGTTGTTTGTACAGAATGTTTCAGCTCAAATCTAGCACCACTCTAGTCTTAAACGATGCAGTAGTTGTAAATATAGAGAAAATGCAAAATACCACTGAACATGTAATTTTCTTGAGCAGAATAAAGCCATCAAGTTTTAGAAATGTGCCTACATGATTCAGAAGTACAATTTGGTAACTGTGTAGTTGTATGCAAGACATGGTTTGTGTTAAGTGTTCCATTTGAAGATACACACATAGATTTTTATTAGCAAAAAATATTGTTTCAGTCACCCCCTGCTTTCTAGTTTGGGCATTCAAATTTGTCATTTAGCCTCAGGGTGTCTAGGAAAACAAGGGCTGTTAAGAGACTGTGTCCAGACGGCCTTCTGACTCTGCAGGAAAGCAGATGGTTTTTAATAATGCCCCACTCTCAGCTTCATGCCCCCCAGCTAGCCAGCCACACAAGAACACACACATGCATACAGTTTCTCTCTCCCTCTTTCTCTCTCTCTCTTTCACACACACCCAAACCCCAAGCTAGTTTAGTCAGGTTTACAGCTTTCCTCCTAAATTGGGCTTTTGTAAAAATTCAGTCACTGATAAAAGTCATAAAGTTGAAGGTTGCAATTTTTGGACAACTTTTACATGATATTGTGGTCACAAAAAGTTCTAGCTGATATAGAAAAACAATATAACAAACATTTTAAGAATGTGCATTGACTCTGGAGTTAAATATCTGGCAACCCAAGGACAGAGTCAACAGCGCATTCCGCACAATAGGGCAAGCACAGTGCTGGTACTGTCTACAGTCACAACTAGGGTTGTTCCCAAAGACTAATTTCCTTTTCGATTAAATGACAATTTAAATTTAGACTAGTTGACTCGTCTAAAAGTAAGTGGTTATATGCCAGTTTATTCTGACACAGCCCACATACAACCGCATTTTCATTTTCTAGATCAAAATATGACTGCATTGATTTTATGAGATGTCATCAATCCCACCTTCCACCTTGCTTTTTTACAACATCCAGGCATTAGCGCGGGGAGGGGGGGGGGTTGCTGTCTACCAGGGATGGAGCTCTGGCTAGTGGCTGTGTAACATTTTAGACCTAACAGTTGTCCAGCATTGTACATTAATAAAATAAAAATGTATTAATAATTAAAATGAATAATTAGTTTAACTGACTAGTATTTCTTGTGCCGACTAGCGTGGGTAGCAATGTTTAATCATTTAGTCAACTAATCGCACACATCGGTAGTCGCAACATGCCGTCATATATCCAGCATAAGAAAGAGAAGACAAGAGAGAACAATAGAGGGTGATCAGTCAACAAACAGTCAATCCTGTAATCATACATACCTACCAACTTTACCAACTTCAGACTATAGGAGATTTTTTTTTCACACATAATGATAATCTTTGTAATGTTACCAAATTAGCATGTTAACTAGTGTAACATGTTAGCCAGTCCAGACATAACATGCTAAAATAAATAAGCTATTTTTGCAAGTATTTTGCTCACCTACCTTTTGACATCCTCTGGTTTGGTCAGGTCAGGTTCAGGACATTTTTTTATGCAACATTTCAGGCTCAGGTTGGATTATTTTCGTAACGTAATTTAATAATCTTCCTCTCTGACGCCGTCAGTCGTCTGCAAATTTCCAGCCTTCCTCGACAACTCCTACTCTTAAAGCGCATCAGGACTGTGGCTGTACAAAGTTCTCATCCAGATTATAACAGTTTGGACTGTTGTCAAAATCAGATTTTTACTGATGTTTTGAATTTACCAGCAACATTCATTTGGCTAATAGTGGGAACAGGTGAAGTTGATCTACAAACCAGTAAGGCAGATCATTTATTATTTTGAGATACTATAGCATTACATGGTGGTAATTGACTGAAATGTGTGTATTGCCATTAAATCTTTGGTTTATTAGCTATGTTATATAAAATATGCTTTGTGCTTGTAGGCAGCCATATTCTGTGTTTGTCTATTGGTGTTGTCAGATTAGTTTGTTTTTTTTTCTTTGCGAGAAAGCGTTTCCAAAGCAAGCATATACTGTAATTTTGTCTTCATAGAAGAAATAAAAATGTAGTTATTGACAGTTATTTTGGGCCCACAACAGTGGTTTTTCATTGACAGGTCCAGTTGCAGTTGTATTGTATATCTGCATTGCTAAATCAGGTAAAACTGCCTTTGTGAAGTTCTGTCATTAAAGGTCTCAGGACATCAGTTCTAATTCTGTCTGGGTCTGTTTTCTGAGCTGTTCCCCTCCTGCATGTGCCTTTAGAGTTAAGCAGCGTAACATATCCAGCAGCTACCATGAAGTAGTCTTCACATATATGAAGGGTCAACTTCTTTCACTGTAGTCCAAGGGAAGTAAAATATCCCCAATACCGAACATGTTAGCAAGAAAGAATTTGAAAACTGTGCCGATGTGCTGTAGGTAATTGTCATTAGCTGTGGCTGCTGAATCTCATTTACTGGTGGAAGCCATATTTTTAACAAAGTACACGAGACCATGCAGACCCACTGAAACAGTGAAACATTTCCAGATTTACAAATGCCGTGCTATTTTGATTGAAAATTCTTCTTACTTTTTCTGGGGGTTTTTTTTTTACACCATTCCCCCTTTGCACATAGTCTTATATCTTGACAACAGTTACATGTCATATTATGAGACACCATCTTAAGATGACTGAAGCATACACCAATCAAAAACAGGTAACTGGTTTTAATGTTGTGGCTGATAGGTGTAGTTTTCAAGTGTGCATCAAGCACAGAGGATGTGCATGGGGGGATCTCAGATTGCAGCCTGGCGATATTGTTTTGGCAGAATGCCATTGTATGCTATGACTGATGCTCCTAATACAAAACGCTTTCTTCATCTTCTTTAATCTGCAAATCCATCATTATAGCCTCTGCACTGTTGTGCACACATGGACCGATCAGCCCAAGGAGATAAGGAATTCTGCAAATTGTGAAAACAAACTCAGCAAAAGAGTGAACGTGCTTACTGTGGATCATCTCATTCTATATCATAGTCTACATTATGCTACGTGCCTTTCTTGTATTTCCTTTCCTATTAGAATAAAAGGGTCAAGCACATTTATTTCTTGTCAACTAACCGGCAGGTAAGTGTGCTGTTTTTGTTGCTACTTTATAATATTAGTAGGGAATTCAAACACAGTTTAAGACTTGGGAATGGCAAGTGAATACAATTAAGTATCCAGTAGAATGTAGCAGTAGCCCTTTGGACAACAAACACCAATAAACCCAGTCCAACAAACACCAAGAACTGGAAGTTAAATTGGAAACCTTCTGGTATCCACGCTCAAAAGCTAATTTACATACAGAACCTTGCTTCTGCGTATCTAGTTAGTTTGTCAAATGCTGTCCCAGGCGATAGAGGGCTCCCATGTGTTGATCCTGAAATGCATAAATCCATCAGCAGTGCTGCTGGAGAAGGACATTTCAAAATGTTCCTTGAAGTGACTCCTTTCCCATTTTAAAATGTTTTAACTAATGTTTCTATTAATTATTATATCTCACTGGGGTGACACTTAGATTTAGGAGGACAAGCTGCTCATTCAGGCAAAAGTAATACGTTTATTAAAGATTTAAATCAAGGATATATAAAATTGAATCATTTTTTCACAAAATCTGCCTCAAGCTTTACTGTCCTGAGGGGAAGGCTGTGAATGTGTCATGAATATAGTCCTGTTAAGCTGTAAAAACTTTTATCTAAAAGTGCCTCTAGCTGAAGTAAAAAATCAAACTTTTCCCTGAATGATGGCCCCAAAAGTGTAGGCATTACAAGTTTGGTCATTGACTACCCCCATACTGAAACAGTCTTAGTCATTTCTAAGAATGTTTTTATGGCAGACATTTTCATAAGTCAGAGTAGGAAAAGCACAGGTGTAGTTAATGAAATTAATAATGGCTGTATTTCACTTAGATGTTCCAGTTCTCAGGCACTGTTACTGTGCATTTGGCTCATTATTATTGCTTACTTGGACACTCGCACTGAACACAGCTATCATTAATGTTATTAGTTACACATGTGCTTTTTTTGCTGCGAAATAGGCCTGTTGCGATAAATCAGGGGCTGTAGCTGTCACAATTAACAATTAACCACATGATAAAACTATTGCAATTCTTTTCTGGACCATCACAACCACTAGCGTAACTTCAGTAATGCTTGGAATAGAGTTTTTGCATGAACAGAACACTGCTGCAGAGATTCTGTCATAAAGCCACAGAGATAAACCAGCAGAGGTCAAATACAGTAACATCACAGACCATGGCATTTACCATCTTACGTTAAGAAAATGATGCAGTGTTAAGGCAAGATATGTCACTTTTCAAACGTTTTAATTGTTGCAAGTTCCGAGATGAATCCAGGAAAGATTGCTGCCACATTGGTCCAAGCCGAGATTAGAATTATTAATGACATACCTTCCTTACAGTTCAGTTAATTTAACTCAATTCAGCATGCTTTACTTACCATGAAATCCACATGGTTGAACATTTTGCCAAAGCTCACAACAGAGTAACACATTTTAAAAAATTCAGAGCAATATATTTTTCCACTCAAAATAATGCTTATACAAGAGGGGTACATTTGACGTATCAAAAATGGGAAGCTGCTGAAATTGTTCCCACCCAAACACACACACACACACACACACACACACACACACACACACACACACACACACACACACACACACACACACACACACACACACACACACACTCACACACACACACACACAAACACACAGCTATAAAGCTAGGTAGCAGCTCTTGTGTTGTGAACATCAACTAAATGAGGAAGAACATTGATGGTTTGTGCAAAAATCCAATCTTGTGAACACAGAGCTGTGAAATAAATTAAGATGATAACTGCAAGTTGTCAGCCACTGAAAGAAATGCTGCCCTTACAAGACAGGATCAAATTCTGAGACTTTAACTGTGGCATTTTAAAGCTTGCCATTGTTTATGTAATTTAGAACAGTCCCTGACAATGCCTGCCTTTTTGGTTTTGCCACTCACCGTGTACTTGCTAAGATGTCAGCATAATATGAGCAAAAGGTATGAACTGTGATAATGAAGCAGGTTTTAATTCATTCCTGGGTGAGACAATTTTTCCTGCCCAAGCAACTCTGCATCTAGCTGGCATCTGGCACAACCTGTAGATTCTTTACTGCCTGCATCTGCAGCAATGTTTGTTGTCAGACAGCCAATCACACATGACAGGGCAGTCAAAAGATGACATGAGGGGAGAAAACAGCCAGTCTCTGTCTTTGCCTCTGAATTCTCAAAACTCCACTTGACTACACTGTGCAAGCAGTAGTGCCTTGGTGGCAGCAATTGTTGCCTGTCTTTCTACATTTTTTTCCAGCTGGAGATGACTGACAACACTCACCACCCACTCTGCACTGTTTCAGCACATAATGATGTGACTGATGTGTGCGGATGAGAAGAGAATGTTGTCTGTTGCCATGTTGTCAATCATGTACAGATGAGCTAAACCAAGAATGGTGGCAGTTCTTTTCCTCATAGGTCCAGCTGATATTTTGATTTAACATATTAAATAAAAATAATCCGCTGACCGCTTTACTCGTTCCTATTTGGTTGTACACATTTAAAAATACCAAACCGTGATGTCACAGTTCTTTCAGGCATTCATTTGTTCTCTCCCTGTCCTTACTATGTTACTGACTCTCTTGTCATTTCAGACCCTGCCACTGCCGCTTTCCACACCATATTTCTCCTGCCTCGCTCATCTGTTTTTGCCTGTTTGTGTCTCGCTTATATCATCTCCTATCTCTTATATCGTCCCCTGTCTGTTCATCGGTCAAGCTGTTCACAATTGAGCGGAGGAAGTTGTTCGATCACACTGCCCCAAGGAGGAAGGCGGCAAGGGGCCTGTTGCATCTGTGCTAGGCAGGCAGATGAGTAGCAGACTACTCCATTGAGTTCTGGACGTTAGCAGCTTAAAGTAAATGGAACAAAAATGCCTCGTATGATGCCTATGATCATGGGTTAGCTGATTATGAAAAAGGTGAGCCGGCTGCTTGGGAACTTGATGAGTTAATTTATCTCACTATCCCTTTGCATGGCTCCGCTGCATATGAGCTTGTCAGGTAACCACCATGAGGCCATTAACTTTCATGTCATTGACTCATCACAGTAACCCCTCATTTTGGGTTACACCTGGCTATGCAGACATAACCCACGTGTGGAATGGGCCACTGGGGTCATTCTGGGTTAGCGTTCCCACTCCCATTCTGTCTGTTTGAGATCAGCCACATCAACTTCTTCCACCAACTCAGAGTCTCTGGAATTCCCCCACCTCTCCCGTGTTCCCCTAGAATATCTGGACATAAAAGAGACCCGACATAAACAAGACCCGAGCCACGTCTCTGCCCCCTCATTGTCCATTTGACTGCGCTATTGACTACCTGCCTGGCACCTCTCCAGCTGAGAATTGTGAGTTTCATGTGCCCACTGTGTCCTTTTCGGGGTCTGTCATCATCCCTGCATCCTGCGTCGTGGGAGCAGTCACCTGGGGAATCAAGCATCAGGTATTGCCCTGTCACACTAATTACCCTGCTCCCAATCTGGTCAACTGAGACTATAGATTGTGGAGCTGTATCAAATAAATGAAGTTAATTGTGCATGACAGTTGAGATAATTCTGTAGAGCTTATTAGGTCTGTATGGTAGATATAGTTGTATTGTTACTGCTACGGCATAATGGAAAATCCTACAAAATTGAGCTAGAGGTGGGATTTATTTCAGTATGTCAAATAGTTCCGCCAGCAACAAGGGGATGAACAGTGACAGGAAAAATTTCTTCCTGCTCTGCAATTCATTCTGATTCAGAACAGATACATTTTCAAATTTAATATGTATTCAGTAATCTTTTGTATTGTACGTACCTGTTCTGTCCAGTACTCCCATTGAAATTTATACCTATTCATACCTATTATTCTAATCATATGAGTTCAACATACTCATGGAGAAATAGTGAATACCCTGTTTAAAAGGACACATTAAAGAAAGGCATAGTGGGCAGCATTGTCGCAAAATATAAAAAGTCACATGATACATAATTTCTTGCATAATATAGATTTGTTATTCTAAACCGTAAAGATTTATTATAAGTTAGTGAACATTTACAGGTGGGGTGGCTGGAATAAGCTGGAACAAAATGAGAGAAATCCAGGAGAGGACATGTATTCGAGGGATGACTTCAGCACTGAGCTTGAAGGTGTGTTGACAGTGGTCCTGATGAAGGCAGCTGACAGACAGAGAGACAGATAAACACAGAAATATAAAGAGATAAAATGGAAAGTGCAAAGAAGGAGAAGGGAGAACACTTTAAACCCATCTGCCGTCTTCCGGCTTGTCATTTCTAACCAGCCAACCAGTACCATAGATGGCTTACTGAGGAGTGTCAAACTTTCTCTCTTATCCACCAGGCAGTGTCCCTAACCATTACCCAGCAAACAAACACACACACACACACACACACACACACACACACACACACACACACACACACACACACACACACACCAATTTAATTAGCATGTAACAATTTAAAAGCATTAATTTAATTCACTTTGCAGTATGCACTGATGCAAATTGCACCAGATGGAAAGTCCTTTCCTGACATAGTAATGCCTTAGAAACACAACTTTTAAAAAAATCTACAGGAAAAAATGAAAAGATTTGCATCATGTTTTAAAGCTATCATAGCATAAATGTCTTGTGAGAGAGCTGTTATGTTATTACAATGAATTACTCCATACAGTAGCTCCTTAAATAACTTAATTATTCACAGATTTAAACAAAACATTAACATCTGTCATAAGTGGCCTCATATCCTTTGTACACCTCATAAATATCAGGAGATACTTATATATAACAGTCATGTTGTTTATGGTATCAAATAAATATCTACTTGCAGTGAATACACTTGAAATGCAGTGGCCAGTGGCCCTATGGACAGAAAGACAGTGTGTTTACCAGATCCTCTTGTTACAATGCCAAAGTGGACAAAATTTCACTGATGCCAACACCCACAAGTCTCCTATCCATTGAAGGAAGACTTTTACTGTACTATTACTGTAGAGTAAGTACTTTACGTCCAAATCAGCAAACTGATGCTGGCCAGACACTGGTGAAAATTATAGCCAGTTTTATTTGTATGCCACTCCATGAAAGAATAAGAGGCACATCTTGTATCTGGAAGCTACAGTGATGTCAAAGTAAGCATCTTTCCAAACAATAGTGGTAACACATTTATCCAGAAGGCCATTTCACTTAACTCCCATGTTTTAGTGAGAAATGAAAGAGAGAGAGGTCTCTTCCATGTCCTCGTAGGGGCGGAATAACCACTAAGCATGCCTTCAGTTTAAACAGGAGAGTACAGCAGAAAAAATGGTTTGGACTCAGTCCATTTTGAGCAGTCTGGAGACATGTTTAGCCTCTTATGCCACGAAGAGATCCAAAAATTAGAATAACAAGATGTGGTCTGGCTGCGTGGGTGCACCTGGGCTTGGTTGTGGATTGATGATCTGGGTTCATCTTTTTAAGCAAGGGAGAGACTGGACTAAATTGGGCTAGATTAGAATTTTCATTCACTGAAAATACTAAACTAGGTCTGCCACTGTGTTGCTGTAGAAGGATGTGGGCATGAAAAAGATCCTCGTAGCCTTATCTCCCTGGGAGGGTCATGCTTAGTAATCAGCTGCCTTGTAGCAGCAGGTACTAGGTACATGTCATGGCACTAGGGCAAAGCCGTATATGAGATATATGGGAGTTTAGCTGTACAGCCATGTGGTAGAGCATCTGAATCTCCTTGGGGAAATCAAACATTTTATCATAGGTAGTCAAAAATCAGAGCCTTAGCAAGGGTATCGATAGCTGTGTTGAACTCATGTTGCTTCCAGTGCTGGAAAAGGAGAGGTGTCTGGGGTCCTCCACCTTATGGTTCTTGGGGACTAGTTAGGGTTTTGATAGGGTTAGCGCGAGTCACAACAAGTCTCAGAGTTGGGGTTGTTGGAGTGGAATGGGGTGGTTCAGCATGTTGGAATTACCACAATTAACTCCATGCCAGTCACTAATTCAAGGTAGGCCTATATTTTTAAACAACCAAAATAATTTCATTCATTGTGTCACTATTGTAAATTGAAACAAGGGAAGCAATTTCATGCCAGCAATTAAGCCGCTAAATTATAGCAGATTTAGTTCATTGAATGACAAAAAACACAACAATGAAACAGTGAACATAGAGGAATAAATAACTTTTAAAATGCTGACAGAGAGGTACATAAAGCTTAATCTAATCACGATTTAAAAAGGCATAAAGTAATTTAAAATTAAGTTTTTTTAGTTGATTCAAATTCAAAACATCTGTTAACAGAGCACGACATCATCAGATTCATCAGATTCATGGGTTCAATTAGAGGAAGTTCAATATGAGGATCAATGCTGGCCATCTGTGAGGGTGTAGAGGCGCATGTCCTCTAAAGTGTTCTTAGCTTCAGCTGTGAGATAAAGGGAGGAGGAAACAGGGTAATGTGAGCAGCAGAACCTTGGTGCCCTGACCAACTGGCCGACACAGCTTGAATGCTGGTTTGTCGAGGCCACAGACCGACTCCATTTAACCTTTAAATGAACGGCCTCTGAAATGAACGTCCATTTTGATGGGGGATCTGAAACAATAAAATACGCCACAAACAATAACACAAATAACAACGAAGGAAATCGTGTTGCATACATAGAAAAAACATGGATATGCAGATGGAGGTCAACATCCCACAGTTTTCACCTTGTTTCTTTGAGCCGACACGATAATATACTTGGGTTCTGAATACTATAACATACCAAGCTGTATTATTACTGACCTGTTCCTGACAACAGCCTAGCTATTGCTAATTAACGCTAATTAAACCTTAGATATATTAAAGACAGTGAACAAGGATAAGGCGGCAAAAATATGATTTGCCCTCATAAGGTGTTAAATGGCTTTGTGGTGGAAAATTAGCAATAGAGCGTAAAGATGGTCAAAACTTATTTCAGAATACTCACTATGCTAATACACAAGAAGAAGCAGGAACAGCATTGGTTATCACTTTATGCAGATGCCACAGTTGTGTGATTGTTCATTCATGCCATTAAATCTTTGCCACTGCAGATGAAATGAATTATGCTGAGTAGCTGAGCATATACATGCACATGTTCATGTGTGAAACAGCAAAGTCCCTTTTGAGGGCTTTTCTGTCTCCATAAAACTAGGTCACAATATATAACCATGACATTGTGAAGTGATACCTTTGACTGTACATATTTCTTTTGAATTTACATTTCAAAGAATGACAAAGGGCAACCTGTTTACATAAGATATTACATTCAGTCAGTAACAAGGAGCCATCACCAAAAGATCCAAGTAATAACATTAACGTCTGTGTATGTGTTTAGGTTGTGGTGTGCAAAAGATGACACTCACTGTTACCATAACATGAAATGTGGCAAACCAAGAAAATGATATAAATGAATGGACCTATGACATGGAGCCGCGGGTGATAATAAAGCACACCGTACTGAAACTACAAAAGGATTTAAAAAAAAAAAAAAAAAACAGCAATTTGCCCATACTAGAGATGACCTATCTTCACATAACAGAGTGTAACTTCAAATAAAAGACTAAAATGGAGTGGAAAAAGAGGCATGTCGAGAAAGCATGGGGGCACAGTGATAATAGGCTGCATTAGCCACATCTGCCCGGAATAGGCCTGCAGAGAGGCTACTTGCTCACTGAAGTGTAATCTTCAGTGGCCTGGCTCCTGTGACAGCCTGCATAGAGAGTGGTTGGGTGGAGCCAGTGGGGCCTTACACAAAGCAGTGAGTTTCACTATGGCAGGTAGGGGATACAAATAACACACATACAGCATAAACACAGGGGAGGGCATCAGACCGTGTAGGAGCCCAGCATGAAAGGTAGATCAGCGGTGATATAGAGAGAAAACTAGATGTTGGAAAGGGGACTGTGGGGAAATTGGCTGGAGGGCGTGAAGGGACGAGAGAGACGAGATAGAAACTAGGCAGTGATGGTAAATAGAACAGAGCTGTAGATGTGGAGATGCAATGGGAGGAAAAGGGTGGATGGAATGATAAAGAGGATAACTGGAATAAAGAGGGGGAGCTGGATAGATTTTTAAAGAAAGATACAATGTCAAGGAGGAGACGTAAAAGGAAGTGATAACAACAGATATGCTGAAAAATTATCAGCCTCAAGGGGAATGCGTAGTGTTACCCATTAGTGAAGTACCAAACAATACACCTGTAAATGGGCAAGCAGCAGATCTACATGGTGGAGTCTTTACGACAAGTGGTGTCTGTATTGAACTTTTATTCACTTTTAGTTGCTGAAATGTATTTCATTTTGTCTCAGTGACCAGAAACTAGAAAACATAATACCTTCTCGGACAGTATAGCGGAATCTGGGTATAATAAATGTAAGGTCTGTAGCAGGGGTCAGCAGTTACGTAAGTTCTGCAGTTACAGTGGGTCATTTTTTTGAGTGTAATTCACTGGGGAGCCAACTTAGTTGTACTGGCACTGCGGAGATGCAGGCCTGTATTTACCAATTGTTTAGGTATTTTATTTTTGTGTATTTTTCTTAAGAATAAAACATCTAGGGGGGTTTCCATCCACTTGTTTATGTGCATTTTCAGTTTGTGTATAAAAAATATCTGAGTCAACAATTCTCAGTATTACAAAAAAGTTTGTACACTCCACTATCAATAAAAGAAAATTCGCAACAAAGTGCAATGGAAACAGAGAAAGATTAATCACCACTTACATCAGTCATGTGACTTAAATGTCCACTGAAGAGATGCAAAATGGCAGCAGACAAAAACCGATTTGTGTGGAGGGATGATGAGACTGTAACCTTCGTCAAATTAAGACTTTAAGCCAACAGAAATGCCAGATATCCATTTTAATTTCGTCATTTCATCATTTCTTTCACCTTTGTGTCCTCTTCTTCGACAATGGTTCAATGGCACTGACTGGAAAATTAGCACCAACAGTTGTTTATCTTGATTGACCAACTTCTAATATTTGCAGAACAGTAGTAGTTGGAGCAGGCATTCATTTGTTTTGTTTTTTTCCCTATTTTCTCAGAATTCAGTACAAATTTGTGATACATTTGGATGGAAACCCACATTCCGAGGGCAGATATAATTTTTTCCCCATTAATATGGATTTACAGAGTAACAGCAGCTTATTTTGATATTCATTTGGCAAAAAAATGACTGATATTGTCTGTGTTGCATTATGAGACTGGAAGTGTAATTGATTGGTTATACTTACATGATAAATAGTGACCTGCTTCATTTATGGTTGAAATACTGTTGTTGTTGTTGTTGTTGTAAAAAAAATCTCATCAACACATAATTTCTCCTAGACTACAACCTATTTGTTTATGAGACACACTCATTGATAATTATTGGCTGTTATAAGGTCATATTTATCGGGATGTACATGAGCCTTGTATTACATTGTTTTTTTACAGAAGATTTATAAAAAATAAAACATGTAGAAGTTTTCACACCTTTCAATAAAATGCAGTCTAATGCATTCACACCTCAAATCGAAGCATAGAAATTGGTAATCGCAAAAAAAAATAAAGGAAGTGTGTGAATAAAGACTGATCATTTTACATGAGGTGGTATTTACCTCGAGGCTATTGTATTGCCTTCCTTCCAACTGTACATGTTTCTGTTTTTATGGCCACTCATTGTACATTCTTATGTGGCTTCAACAATAATGGCCTTGAGAAGAAAATTGTACCCCCCTTATAGAGACACACACACATACACACATATCCTTGTGGGGACTCGTCATTGATATAATCTATTCACTAGTCCCTTACCCTGACCTAAATTGTCACAACTGAATGCCCTACGCCAACCCATACCCTAACCTATACCCCTTATGCCACCATGCATATATTTTAGTTGATGGTAGTTGATGGTATTTAGTTGATTGTCCTTCAGGTTGTGATCGGGCTGTTTAAAAGTTGGAGGTACGACTTCATCCCCCTTTTCCAACTCCCTCCATCTTTACGGCCCTGTTGGTGCCTGACCTTTAAGAAAGTGTCTGCTGAAACAGCGAGAGGAGTAGAAGGAGGCTCAGGAGATGTGCGCAACCCCTGGGGAGATGGACAGACTCGTAGACATGGGAAGTAGTGGCACTTGAAAGCAAATGGGACTCGAGATGGAAATAGAGGCACATCAGCAACTGCTGGCTGCAGGGTAGAGAGAGGTTGTTTGGTGTGCACCAGTGAGGTGGAAATGTGTGGATGGCCTGGCATGGTGGGTGGGCAATAGCTTTTTTAAAGGAAAAAAATTAGAAGAATTTTATGGCTATGGAGATATTTCTGCATTTCTTTACCAGCACTGTATTTTTTTTATTATTAAATTAGAAGCTAGGTGTGATCAGGAAATGAAATAACATATGGTACTTAGCTTTGAAAAAGAGGCCTGAGCATCGAATGCATTTCACCCTGCATTCACTGTATGTTTATCTAATACTCATTTGTAGTACAGAAGGATCCCATTTAGAACTTAACTTATTTTGCTCGCTGGCATCTTGAATGTTTTACGTTCCCAAATATCTTGATGGGAGTGTTAAATGCCAGTTACAGAAAACACATTTCATTAATTATGTCACTGGTTGTTCGCGTTTTTAAAAACTCCATCACAAATGCTGCTTTTAAATGTCTCTCTCGTATCAAATAATAAGAACAATAATATAACTGCAAAATAAATGTAAATTTAAAAACGTGACTTTTCATTCAAGGGATGTGCTGTAATACCCAATTATAAATCAGTGTCAAAAGCCCACCAGATATGTCAAAGAAGCAGGAAATTTGCCTAAGAGTCAGGCACACATTTTTTGTCCAACAACTGCATCGTATATTTCACTGAAATTAGTGCACATCTAAAGCGCGGTTTCATTCGGAAATTAGGTAATCTGTTCTCCCAAGCTTGTACAGCAATTCTCAGGAATTACTGGAACATTTACTATGCCGTGCTTGTAAACATCTGATTAACACTGCTTGGCCCCCACACAAACAATATTACAGACATATTCGCAAACACATCACATGAATAAGAAATAATCCTTTACAAAGATGGCTGAGCAAAAATAGCAACAATTGTACTAGGTAATAGAGGGTGCTCGGTGACAGCTGAAAAAAAACACTCTAAATACAGACAAGGCCAAAAATCCAGCAGAGAGGTGTATACATTGACAGCAGCAAGTGATACACACATTGATACACACATACATTCTCTGTTTTTCACAATGTCATACAGTGTCGTGCAGTATATATCGCCGCCTGTCACTTAAGCACACTCTTTTGCAAGTACATTATGACAAAGGTGATGACAGTGGAGTTTGAGTAAATGGGAAGTCCGAAGTTGTCATTATTAAATTCTAATTTCAGAGCCGTCTGTATCCATCAGCAACATTACCCTTCGTCTCCAAAGGGGTTATTGATTTGGGTCCTAATCTACAAATAAATATATTGTCTGAGTTTATTTTTCCTATGCTGTCAGCAATGTTAAAAGGACACAGCTCATCTGGCTGATGGATGGGAGCAAATGTAGCCCAGGGCCTAAGGGTGGACTGCAAGAGAAATGTACCTTATGACACACACACAAACATACACACATAAACGTCCCCTCCAGATGGGTCCCCCCTTGTGAGCAGTATGTAGGATCCAATTATGTCTGTATGTGTGTGTGTGTGTGTGTGTGTGTGAGAGAGAGAGAGAGAGAGGTTGAGAGGGGGGGAATAGAACAATGTGAATGTGAACAGTTTGAAGTAGGCCTTTTACAGCCTTTTTTCCCATTACTTTCGCCTAATTTTCAGTATCATTGTGGGGAAAAAAAATCTTCATTCAAAAGTCAGTTGCTAAATTTTTGCCTTTAGACACATAATACTTTAAGGACAAACCACTTTAAATCACAAATCAATGTCGAGGATTGTGCCATCTGTATGCTTATTCAAATGTTTATTAATAGACATACCGATCACAAATCACCTATCACACAGCATCATATAGAAGGCTATATAATCCATACAGCGTGTTTGTAACAGCATAAAGCAGCCAAGGAGAGGGTAGTGTAGCGTAGGGTATTAGTGTGGGTCAAGGCTGTGGGTTATTGTTACCATAAAATAGCCTAATGTACAGTACAGTCCTGCGAGACAACATTACGATTACTTTATATTTTAAATGTATCTTGTAGTTTGATGTTTGGGGGTCTTACATGTAAAGAAAAGCTTTCTAGCGAGGCAGGTGACGAGGAGAAAATGAGATGGTTGGTGCTGTATATTAATGCCATAAAGCACAATAACTGAATATGTCACCTCCTTTATCTTCAGAGCTTTTAGCGTCTTTGTTGCATCACAGAGGACACCACCGCATTCAGGCCTTGCTAATGTGACCTGCGGGTTTGCAGTGTTTTGATGTAAACCGTTTTAAATTCTATAGTTCTGAGGACGGCAATGTCTTTGGTTTGTTTGGGTGTACGGAGCTGCGTGACCACAGAATCAGGCCAGTAGCAGGGCTTTTAGACCCTTAGTTTTGAGTTTTAGTATGCAGAGATGATCAAAATAAAACAAGAAAAAACAATTATTTTGAAGAATAGTGGGGATCTGAGCTCAAAATGAATAGACATATGAGTAACTAGTCAACTGTTAACAAAATATTCATAACTCGTAAGTGTCTGCTCGAACATCTCCATTAAAAGATAAAGAACATCTGCTGTGACCGTGTTGAGCCCTTTCATAGTCCCCTCTTCCAGCCACCAGATAGCCAGGAAGCACAAAAAGGTCAAAGCCGAACAGAAGTCCCTGTGGGAGCTCTCTTGCCCTTCAACCTTTAGGTGCTCATCCCTGATGCTCATTCCCTAGAGGTGTCAGATGAAGACAAACCAAGAGGTGCTGTATGCAAAGGCAGGGAAGGTAAGTGTGGGACGGGAAGGACAAGAAACTTCAGAAGGTGAAAGAGGACAGAGAGTGCGTATGAATGAGTGCGGTAAAAGAGAGAGTCAAGGAGAAGCAAACGGAGGGTGAGATGGGAGGCAAGTGGAAAGTGTGGCTAGAAACAGGGTATATGGGGTTAACAGGAAAGAAGGGGGGAGAAGGAGTCCTTGAGGAAAGAATACAGTGAAGATGAGGCTGCATTAGCAGCAAGTCTTAGGCCAATTACTCTGCTGCTACCCCCTCTTCTATCTCTCCTCTGCTTTCCCTCTCTGTCTGTCCTCTCCTCTCACTTTCCTCTTCTCTCCCTCTCTCTCACTTTCTCTATCTCTGCTCCAACTATCCATGTGCTGTCAGCAGCAACAGATCCCCAAACGATACCGGTCTGCGCTGGCAGGTTTTATCTTCCCGTGCTACAATAGGAAAGAAGGATCTTAGAAAAGATAAGATAGGACCGACCGACGGTGACAACAGCAGACACATTGCGGCAAGGCACGTACTTGGAACGGTGCTTCACTGCCATCTAGTGGCAGGCAGCTCAGGAGCTCCTTCAAAGCACGCTGAGCTTTAGTTACAGCCAGTTGCATTACATCAAAATCATCAAAAAGCTCATTCAGAGGTTTCACAGATGAGTGCAATGAGGAATTTAAGGTGCGGAAATATGTTGTGCACCTGTGCACTGCGGGGGTTGTCATACATTTATGTGTGAGGGTTTGTGTGTTCAGCCATACCTATAAATTGATTAAAAAATATATCTCTTTCTGACTAGCTGACAAATTACACTTTCTTAAGCAGCTCGGTGACATCCTGATAACAGCACCGAAGAGAAAGTGACACACATTGTACCAGCACTTCTCAAACTTTGGACTGTGAACAGGTCTGGTAACTTTGATATGCAGATTAAGTAATGGGAGATTTCTGAGGATGCAATACTGAGAATTTCTGTGATATACTGTATGTAGTGGATCTATTGTAAAATAAAGCAATTAAATAAGCTTGAAAATAATAACAAGAAAAGGGTTTGAAATAAATCATTGATTTATATGATCTACCTGGTGCTCCTGCCATAATTCCCAACATACAAAATGAAAGAATAAGGTTTTACAATCATCTAATTACCAAATTACTGACATTATCAGTCTCATATGAGCCAAAGTGTACTCATATTTCAATTTCCAATAAATAAATTGTCTGCAACCCATATAATTAAACGAGAGCAGCTACAACCCTCAATTACATCTAAGCCCACATATGAGCCCGCAGTGCCATCCACGGGTTCAGAATTTTTAACTGCTTGTACTGTAATTAACAAATCCAGGAAAGGCATTTGTGAAGTAAGTCAGCACAGTAAAGACATTTGTTGTGGTATGGATATTGTAATATGAAAAAGCATGCCGTGCTCAAAATGACAATGCTCAATTTTCTGGATTTATATGTATTTTGGGACATCATGATAGCTTGTGAAGCTATGTCTTAGATTGTTGACGGAAGGCTGAGTGAATTACTCACCAGTCGTGACAGTGATCAAAATGAACACACCGCCAAAAAAAAAAAAAAAACTGTTTTCTGCTTCTTTCATGTGTTTCCAGTGCTTGACTGTTCTGTCAGACCTCTCTTGGAAGTCTTATTTTGTTTGTTGAAAGGCCAGTATTTTACTAAACAGTTGAAACCCATTGCGTATGATTCAGCTTATTTATATTAAATACAGCATAGATATGGGAATAGACTTCAAAACCGTTTCAGCCAAGGTTATTTGTATCACTGCTGTCAAATAACCAAGAGCATTTAATGTAAAATAGAAAAATCAAAAGTATCCCTTTAAATGGATATTTATACAACCAGTTAATTGATTCATGAAAACTGTAAATATAACTATTAAGCTCAACCAGATGAAAATGTTTTAGGCTCTGCACTAGCCTGTGCTGACCCATGTCGATGTACGGTTCCTGCCTGGCAACAACAGGACTGTGCCACGTTTACTGCGTCAGGTGGTGATCATTGGTAGGCTCATTTACATTCCCTAAGAATAACACTGAAGTTTTTAAAAGAACATATGGGAAATTAAGTTGGTAAATACAGTGTACACACTTTTTAACTGTTAACTCTAAATTAGAAGATGTTTTGATAAATCCCAAAAATGGGGCTAATCTCAAAGGATGTTGAGGTCAGTGAGTCTTTTTGCATGCATATGTATACATGTGTCCATTGGGGTGAGTGTGTGCGTGTGCGTGTGTGTGTGTTGGGGGGGTTGGGTAGTAAAGGTGCGAAGAGCTGAAAACAGATAAATATACAATCAGAGGACCACTGCAGAATAATAGGACATCTGGTCCAGACATCTGGAGCCAGAGGACTTTTAGGAGCTTTCCAGCATCCTCTCACCTTGCGGGTAAATTAGCAAAGTGAGAAAATATGGCAGGGGTAAACGATGCTGACAATCACACAGAGGGGGGACAGTTGAGACAGGTTACTAGGGAAATATCATTTGAAGGTCTTTTTGTTTTTTGTTTTACATGGACAAAGGTTGATAAAGGACAGAGAATGTGGTGGGAGCTGAGACGTGAATTTGTGTTTCTGTGTGTGGTTCTGACTTAGGTTACTTTTGGGGACAAATTTTCAGACTCAAGACCGGTTAATTGGGGTATGCTTGTCCCCAATTAAAAAGATTTTCAGGTCAGTGGTTAGGGTTAGGTTAGGGCTAGGGTAAGTCTCTAGGAAATGAATGCAAGTCTATGTAATTTCGCCCCAAAGTGACAAAAGTAAAAGTGTGTGCGTTTGTTTATTTGTGTATTTGTACTTCTCTCTTTGTGAGGAGTTATAGACCCTACGGAGTGAGGACATTTACGAAAAGTGAGGATGTTTTGGCCACTCTTCACATTCTGACCTTCAAAGGATGTTTGAGGTTTAAGACTTGGTTTTAGGGTTCAGGTTAGAATTAGGTTTAGGTTAGGGTTAGGGTAAGGTTTGGATTTAGGTATTTAGTTGTGATGGTTAAGGTTGGGGTAAGGGGCTAGGGAATGCATTGTGTTAATGATTATGTGTCCTCACAAAGACAGAAGTACAGTTGTGTGTGTGTGTGTGTGTGTGTGTGTGTGTGTGTGTGTGTGTGTGTGTGTGTGTGTGTGTGTGTGTGTGTGTGTGTGTGTTGTACTGTGTGTGTGTGTGGGGGGGGTGATGGAGTTGATGTTGATGGAGTTGGTAACAATCATATTACTCTTGATAAGAGTTGATCAATTGTTCACATCGACCTAAGTTTTTTAAAAATCTGTTTCTAAATGAAGATTGTAGTGCAGGGAAGATTGTTCTTCATAAATATGGATTAGTGTATTGAAATCAGTAATCACACTGATCAGTCCATTCTGTTGATTGAGTGTATGATGACCACAAAAGTTAAGCAGGTTTGGGAAATTTATAGGTCAGGAAGATTCATCCTTAAAATCCCAAACTGAAGACAGGCACCATTTTTGTAATAGATATTTGTTTGAGACCGACATTGTTTCAGGTAGGCTGTACAATAGATGATTGACAGTTCACTTCATCACTAAGACATCAGTATATATACGATGGGCAGAATGTGCTATTCACTGGGCTGTCGCTGGCTTTTACCAATGATTTTACAATGGAAAAAAAAAAAACATGGCATTTATTCCTGAAATGTCAAACTTGTCTTAGATCATCTTATGAAATTAGCTTTGGAATGTTGTCGGATCATGGTTCATTTAATGGCTGTAACACATAGTGGAGGAGGAGGTTGTGGAGTTCAGAGAGGAGGCGAGTCACATCATCAATTAAACACATCCCCTACGCTGCTTTTCCAGGCTTAAATTTTTGCAGAGAAAACTGAGTTTGCAAGATGCAGTCTTGCTTTCCAAGTATACATCATGGGCTGATGGGTTGGCATGTGTCCGCCTGAGAGAGAAAGAGCGAAAGAGCGAAAGAGATGGTGTCAGATGTGATATTGATGACAAGCCAGTGTTCTCGTCTCTTGTTTCCCCTTGGCTTAATGTAAGGTCACAGTGGAAAGGTGGGACAACAAATGCCACCAAGTCACACTGACAACTTGACCCCTGGGAGATTAAATACCCTTTTCATCGGATGCCCGTCCTCGCAAGTGCCCCATTCCTTCCCAACCTCCTTTCCACTTCCTTCCTGTTTTCTTTCTTCTCGTCATGTCCAATTCGTCTTTACTTAACCTTTGCTCTTCTCTATACCGTCTCAAGTACCACCGACTGTTTTGACCTGTTCCCTTTCCCCTTTTACTTGCTATACGCACGCACGCACACACACGCACACACGCACACACACACACACACACACACACACACACACACACACACGCACACACAACACACACGCATAGCCTAAAGATACAGAAACAGACACACCATTCTCTTCCCTGGCAGTTTCCTTGGGTTCTCGAGCTAATGTCACAAATAGGTAATAAAGATGCCATCAAAAGGACACCAGAGGATCCACATTCTACCTTCGTTCCACCCTGTTCGTAGCTCTCCAGAGGACAGAAGGACATACATCACCTGGAGAGCCTGCTGGCATAGAATTATGTTGTTTAGTGCAGGCTGTCCCCATGCTGATCCAAATGCATATGCGCACGGAAAAAAAGAGCGCAAAGCATACTGTGTAAATACAGCTTCCTGTATACCACAGCACAAATGTCCAGCCATTAAGTGCAGACCATTAAGCCATCTAAAATATAAAGCAAACTGTATCTTGGAGGGCCCTACTCAGCTAACCACAGAGGAGAGGGAGGAAAAGATGCACGGAGAGGACGGGAAGAACATACCATATTTATTCCCCCTCCGACCCCTCCTCAGACAGTAAGGTAGGCTCTGCCCATAATGTCTAGTCAGACATGACCTTGAGTGAGTCCATTGTCTCCCTGGATCTTCATTCACACTGTCACATCAGACTACTTCAACATTCTCAATAAAAATAACACAACAGCAGCACAATGACGGACCACTGCACATCACTTGCATGAGCAAACAGCTGGGGCAGGTTTGTCTTTTACAAGTACAGTATATGGCTTCAAATGTCTTCCTAGTGAAATCTTTATAGTTCAGGCTGTATTGTTCTCGTGTCTGCTTTTACTGGAAATTACACTATACAACAACTGTCCCTCTAAAACAAACAAACAGAAAAAAATAAATCATTCAGACTAGGTAGATGACAATATCTATACATGTGTTACAGGCTTTTGTACCAATTTACTGAGTAGAAGAGACACAGGCGCCCTGGTTTTTAACATTTGTAGATAACCATATTGTAATACATAATAAGCTAATTGCAGGACTAGCATGTATCCTGATTGTGTATTTAGCACCTGCATATGTAGTATTTTCCGCATCCAAAACATGTGAGGAATTGGAGTGTAACCTTTTGCACACTGATGTGCCGGGTACAGAATGTTGCTTGTAACTCTCGATTTTAGCGCTGTGCCTTCAGGGATTGTCTCGCCTTCGTGAGTGCATTTTGGGCATGGTGGTGGGGTGGCGCTCTGCTCCAGCTAAGTGGCAGACAGTTAGTTCTCATCTGTGCCCTTTCGGTGTTTTGGTGACTCACGCGTAGTGAGTCACTTGGCTGCACCGTTGTGTGAGAAGAGGCTTAGTAGAGGTGTGAATGACCTAACAGTTCAAATTATAATGATCTAAAGAGCATTTTGAATGTGTGCTATGCTCAGGAAAAGTTCTTCATAGTTTTATAGCTGTTTTCCAATGTAAATGATGCCTGTGAAGCGTCACATGAGTTTCACCCCCAATTTCGACCTCCAAATCATGGCACACCACCACACTGTTGCTGGGCTCTTGTTCTGCTTTTTCTGTTAAAATCACAAGAAGAGACTTCGACGTCATACGGAAGTCATGTGTTGAGTTGTTGCCTTGATAGAGGTGCCAACGTGTGAGGCTGCCAGGGTAAGATGTTAAACCCCCGGCTTGTCTCTAAAGTAACACCTCTCCATCAGGGGGTGAATATCTGATGTGTTTGAGAAATGCCTTGGCGCAGATTTTATGACAGTGTTTTCTGTTGACCCCAATTTTAACTTTCTGGCTCCAGTGACCGAGTAATTGTGGCAAATACTAACCTCAAATCCAAGCTTTACAACATCAGTTCAGAAAATGCATATATATACTGTTTACCCAAATCAATATTTTAATAGCATTTATGTAGATCCCCGCAGGCGTTGCATAGTTCACATGGGTTAGTACACTCTTTTGAACTTTATCTCTTGGGACCTGAAAACTAAATCAATACTCTTCCTGCTTTGTCATATGTGGTACATTTAAAATTAATAACAATTTTCCTCTGAGATCAAAACTTTTTCACAAGGTTATGGACACACTGTTCATTTTTGAGGGCGCAATTTCTTTGAAATTTCCTCTGACCTCCAGCCTTTGCCGGGGACTGCTTCTATTTCATCTTGTTTTTCCCCATCACTCAGACCCCAGGGATCTCTTAATGACATTCAAACCATGTTGCATTAGTGATGAACTGCTACATTTCAGTAGCAAACATTTTCATTTCAATTAGATCAATTAAAACAGGTATGTTTATTGTTATGCTGAAGCAGTTTTTTTTTTTTTTTAAAAAGGGAAACCGTTACAAAACAAATTCCTCACTATCTAATGGTTATCCAGTCTCTATTTTGTTTGACTGAGTTGTTTTTATCAGTGTCACATTCAAGGTTTGGGGCTTTGAGGGACGTCTCTCCAATAAATGCCACTATTTTGTCATCTGGTAAAAACACACAAGAGGTACTGTGCCTGTGCCTCTTTTCAACACTGCAGTTTGTCATATTTTTAAGGTCTAACTTTTTCTTTAACCTCTGACATGGTCTTTTCTTTTTACTGTACTTGAGCCTCAATTAGTATTACTTTCGCCCAATTTCTTTCTCAGTTACATTTTCTGCAAACGCAACAAGCGATTCAATAACGTAATAGAAAAATTCCTCGGAGATTCTGGTCCATGTTGACACGATAACATCGTGCAATTCCACCACATCCCAAAGGTGTTCTATTGGATTGAGTTCTGGTGACCGTGGAGGTCATTGGAGTACACCGAACTCAACGTCATGTTGGTGGAACCAGCTTGAGACGGCGTGTGCTTTGCGATATCTGGTTCGTTACCCTGCAAGAGGTAGCCGTTAAAAGGTAGGCAGACTTTGGTCATAAAGGGATGCACACGGTCAGAAAAAAATACTAAGGTAGGCTGTGGCATTTAAACGATGCTCAGTTGATATTAAATAGTATTAACTAATGTGTGCCGAGAAATATTCCCCACACCACTGCATCAATGCTACCAGCAGGAATCGTTGACACGAGAGGATGGCACGGATTCATGTTGTTTATGCCAAATTCTGACCCTACCAACTGCATGTCACAGGCAACGTTTTTCTAATCTTCTAATGTCTAGTTTTTTGAGCCTTTGCCAACTGTAACCTCCAGCTCCTGTTCTTAGCTGACAGGAATGGAACCCAGTCTGGTCTTATGCTGCGGTTGCCTATCCACTTCAAATGTAGAGCATTCAGAGATGCTCCTTTGCATGGCACTGTTGTAACGTGTGGTTATTTGAGTTACTGTTGCTTCCCTGTCAGCTCGAACCAGTCTGCTCATTCTCCTCTGACCTGTCTCATTAACAAGGTGTTCTCGCCCACAGAACTGCCGCTCACTGGATGTTGTTTTTCACACCAGTCTCTGTAAATTCTAGAAACTGTTGTGCATGAAAATCCCAGGGGATCAGCATCGTCTGGCACCAACAATCATGCCACAGTGAGAGTCACTGAGATCACATTTTTTTTACCCCATTCTGATGTTTGATGTGAACAACAACTGACCATGTCTGCCCGTTTTTATCCATTAAGTTGCTGCCATGTGACTGGCTGATAAGATATTCGCATGAATGAGCGGGGGCACAGGTGTTCCTAATAAAGTGGTCATTGACGGTATGTTTTGTACTGAAGTGCATGAAATAACAAGAAAAGTTTCATGTTGCTGTGTGACTCTGGAGGCATTGCCTTTAACTGCAACATGTTCATCAATCAGCACCACATCTATTATAGCATTTATTTAAACACTTCAATCAATCATCAATGACAAAATGGCTTTCTTTACAATTGCTCATCGCTGCTGTGCATGTCAGAATTACAGCTGATAAGCCCCTTCCTCAATATGCTGTACGGCCAGAATGCCGCGTGAAGTGCGACAAGGTTACATATTGTGTCTATGCACATATTACCCATATGAATAGTATTCTATTTAGAACCCACCACTCTTGATGCCTCACACCTTCTGCTTCTTTTGAGTTTGTAGGCTCTCCAAATATACAGTATAAAGCATTTGACGATTTGTCTGCTGTGTCCTTACCAGGTACCCGCTTTTACATAAACCTTAGATTTACAAAGAATAGGTTACTTACAAATCTATACATTTTCTTTTGTATGTAAAATCCTCCCATTCCTCTTTTACAAATCAGAACAGGTTTCAGCGACCGAAGCGATGAATTTAATAATTATTTCAACACAACAGATTTGAGCCTTCTTCCTATTTCCTTTAATTGTTTCCCATTGCCGTCTCATTTTCCATAGACCAACTCAGTAATCCTGCTGCTTGATCATAGGGGAAATTAATGGAATACTTCACACAAATTAATATTTGATATGAAAATACTCACTCAAATCTGGAGTGTGTGTGTGTGTGCATCTGTTTTCATTTTTTCTTCATTTTTATGTACCTGTATTTTTATGTACCTGGTGGTAATTCCAAGGGGTTTTATGAAAACATATAGGGATATATTTGAACACTGCGATTTAATGTTGTGGCCGATCCGTGTAATTATGACAGCAGTTGAAAGTCGGGTTCTGGATCTCAAATTATGTGTGTGTCTTCACAGGGAGGTGTCTTTCAAATCTGTTCACGGCAACAGAAAAACAGGCGGGGGGGGGACAACAGTGAATGTGAAATGTTGCCTATGAGTAACTCCGGAGAAAAGATGGATTTTCTCATGAAGCAAAACTATACTTAAATTTTGAGTTATGGAAGTATGAGAAGTTGCTATATGATTATTTTCTATCAGCAGATTGTACCCTCCTGGAAACTCAATTTTATACCTTAATTGATGTACTGAAAAACCTCAAATTGAGGCTTTGAAGTAGTCGCACTGTTAGCAGGCAGAAACAAGAACCTGTGATGGGCCAATCGATAGAAACTTCATTACTTGGAAGCCCAGCCAGTAATCTCCTTGGCTACAGCTGTGAGGAGCATACATTCTACCACAGCACCTGTTCTCAATATATCCAGCCTGCACCTGCAGAGGCACAAAGCCACTCTCACACCACAACAAGGTTTAACACTCACACACGATCTTATCATCTCTCCCTCTCTGTCTGTCTGCCTATCAAATACAAGCTCACAAGTTTTTCATGTTATTTTACACACTCTTTTACACTCACCCTGTTTCTGTCTCGCCCCTCCGGAGGAGCTTTCTCGTACTTCAGCCAGGATGCATCTTTAGCAGCCGACAAGAGCAGAAAGGAAGAAAACGAATGGGAGAAAACAGTGGAGGAGAGGAGCGGCAGGGGAGGTGTGAGGAGGAGGGAAAAAAGGGAGAGCAGTGGAGTATTTTTTTCAGTTAATAGAAATAGACCTTTGGGCTTCAGAAATTGTGCAGTATAATATTATGTTAAGACAGCTCCATTTTACACCAAATTGGCTCCATGATGCCAAGCCACATGGGCATTTTTAAGCATTTTTCCTCTGTACCTCTCCGTCTCTGAGATAATTTGGCCACGACAAGAAAAATGACAAATCATCTACTTATCAGGAATAAGTACTCTTACAAGTTTTCAGCCCAGGACTCAACTCCCACATTGGTACAAATCTAACTCTGCTGCAGAACAAAGGGCCAGTGAAAATACAACAACTAGATTTAGTCCCAACTGTATTTTAGGCCCAAGTAGAAACAGGCCAGCAAAGCTTTATGGATTTGGTAATAGTATGATAAGATAGTATTAAGACGATAAGATAGTAATATAACACACTGCATTATACTGTGATATACTGCATGTGTGAGTGAAACAGTACTTGTTTTTTTCTTTCATAACATTTCAACCAGTAGGTGGCAGTGACAGAACAAGAACAACCATGTCTGACTTTACACATTAAAGGAAATCGGTACACACTTTGAACAAAGAATTAATTAAACCATTATATCTCTGTGGAGATGAAGAAAACAGTTACTTACACTATTTTGCAAAGGGCAGAACTGATCAAAAATCTACTCTTCTCTCCCCCTGCCTGGTGATGGCCTCTCAAGCAGTGGGGAACACTGAGGTCTGTCCCCCTGAGAGTGAGGGATGCAGCTGCAGTGTGGCTAATGCAAACAAGTGTGCATCGAGCTGGAAAATATTGTTCCATGACAGAAATAAAGATAGAGGATAGGTTATTTATGGTCCTATACCCTATTGTATGTGCCCATCTTGGTTCTAAAAGTCAATACTGGGACTTGTCAAGAGAGAACATCTATATGCTAATAGTGCCCATTATGCATCCACGTGTTGCACAGTAAAGCAGAACCACGAGGATGGTCTCCAATGGCCCACTCTTAACTCTTGCTGACATAAAATATGAGGACTGAATTGACTTCTGCCCTGTTGGATAGCCTTACTGAACAGTGCTTTGTGTAGTACTCTGTTAAGCAGTGATTTTTGTTCAATTTGCAGCAACTATTGTTCTAGGATAAACACAGGAAATGCATGTTTGATTAATTAATCAATGTTATAAAACAAGTACTTTGTACTGCAGCGTATTGATTTGCCAAGGGGCAATTCTACAGACATTTCATCATGACCAACAACACAACTGTGATGCATATCTCTGGAGCTGTATAATGCTATAGAAGCAGCGATTCCAGGTGGCTCAATAACTAACTAAATTTACTGGCTTCTGGTTTTTTGGCATTTTCAAAATTACAGCAATTACTTTTCTAGGGAGAGTGCAACATTTTTTGACCACGTGTTTCATTTGTTCTGTGTGAATGTCACATACAATATATCCCACATCAGACTTTTCTAAATATAAGAAATAGTTTAGCTCCCCAATGTTCTGAAGCATTTACACAATTACACTGATGGGCCCAAAGGGAGACTGACCAGGTCAGGTCAAATCAATGGGAGACTTATCATACAGTATGCTATGGCTCTAAAGGAAACGTGATTAATGACTATTACCTGTCTGTTTTTCTCAGTTTTTTTATGCTGTGTATCTTCTCAGATGTACACAAGATGTTATATTGGAAAGCTGCTCCTGAGATGGATTAGCAATGTAAAAAATGTATTGTCCAAATTTGAAAATGGAAAAAATGTCACGTATAAATAAAATGAAAAACTACTGTTAACAAATCATCCCAGTGGATGAGATTTGCAGTTAGTTTCTTCATTAGTTTCTGTTCGTTGCACAGATTGTTTGGTGTAATGATTCTACATAGACTCCAAGCCAAAGTTTTTCGTGTTAGTGTATCTCGATACTTTTGTGTGGTCATATCACGTCTTACTTAACAGCCATGGAGCTGTGTCATAGCTATCAAGATAGCTTAGCAGCACTTTGATTAAAAGAAAAGACCAAAGTTAACAGGACATCTGTTAGGAAATCTGGGCAGAGATTACGCAGCCTCATCTCACACAGACTCAGAGCAGCAAATGGTGTAATTAAGAAAAAAAAGTAATACTGCCTCTTTGTTTTTTTTTGTTTTTTTTTTTGCCTGGCCACCACATTTACACATACTGTTACATTTGCGAAATCACACAAAATCTAGACCAGTTGTAGAGCTCTTCTTTAGAAATTTAAAGAGAAAAAATAGTACAAATATTGCAGAGGACATCAAACTTACAAAATTTATTTAATAACCGATTGGATTTTTCACTATATTTCATGAGCTAAATGGCAAGTGATAGAAAAATTGAGCTATTAAGAAATTAGTATGACAGATTTGAAACCAAGTCATTGCAATCATATTTATTTTGTGAACCTATTTGCTGTGCCACCAAGATAGTTCATGTATCCGCAGTTTTGAGCTGAGAGTTGACGAGTTGTTACTGAGTTGACAGGCGACTTGCAACAGGGACAGCTCCTTTGTATTACAGCTCCTCGTAATGAAACTGCTACAGAGTAAACAATGTAAAGCCAACGACAGCCTGTAACATTTGACACGTTTAAAATGCTACGTTGTCTCACAAGTGCAGATGCGTTTTTTTTCTGATCCAGGGGCCCATTTCACAAAATTTGCAACACAAAAGATGTGATTTGCAATATGAGATAATCTCCACTTCTGCGAATTTTGACACATGTAACCAGTCAAAGGGACTCACAAATTTATCTCCGAATTGTGAATCACAGTCATTTGTGAAATGCAATTCTGCCACCATTTATGATGTAAGCGTTATCATTATTGCATTACTGAGTTGAATGCAAAGAAACACCGTCACTTTTGATTACACACTCACAATGATCAAACCTCGAAGACATTTTATACTTATGGTCCAAGATAAATAAAGTCTGAAAAAAAAATGAAAATGAAAGAAGGAAGGAAATAAATAAAATGCTGTGGGATGCATCACATTTAATATGTTGTAATTACACAAACTCTATTGATTCATGCCCAGTTTGACCTGATCGGGTTAAGAGAGTGTTTTCAATCAGCTACTTACTTCTTTTTTTCTTTTTTCTTTTTTTTTTTCTTACAAAACATGAGCACATTAAACCAATGAACTGATCTTACCAAGCCAAATACTTACAGTTATGTTTCTGTTGTGTCATCTAAGGTAACTGTTCTAGACTGACTCCTCACTGATGAATCAACAGCTGAACACCTCAGACCCTCTGCACCTTAAGGGAGCTCTCAAAAGACTCTCATCTCCCTGATCTGCTGCTTTCCTACACTCTAAAGCCTGCCAGCCCACTGTGCCTACAGTCTGTTTACATAAATGTTTCTGAGCTTAGTGCATGGACTAAAAACCTCTGGATGGTTGATGCAGGATGGAATTACAGATGATCCAAATCAATATACTGTCTAGCTATGTCACCAAAATATATCGAATATTATGCAAAGTGCGCTATAAAACTACTAGGAATTTTGTCTATTTCTGTACTCTCATCAAATAAGAAATGCACGAATTGTGTTAGTAAGTTTACGCCGCAGTATTATCATTCCATTAGACTCTTACGATGAGTCATGACCGAAAAGACCTAGTGCAGTATGAGACAAAATGAGTGTGTGTGACTGTCTCAATCCACCCGTTTCAATCACTCAATTTCTCTGAGCAGTATGCTTCCAATCCCAGCAAACAGCTGGCCCGGCATTTAGAACACATGGGGATTAGGGGGTTGATTTAGTTAAAGGCTCAATCCAGAATCAGACCATAGCACCACTTATGAAGCCAAGATCACCTCTCTGCTGGCTGTGTTTATGATATTTTCATGCTCTTCATATTTGATTTCATGCATATACAGTATGTATGTAGAAGCTAAACATGACAATTATTTTACAGTTTCTCTTTTTATAGTCAGACAGAAAATATCTGTCCATCTATCTATCCATCTATCAATCTATCCATCTATCTATCTATCTATCTATCTATATTGATAGATAGATAGATAGATAGATAGATAGATAGATAGATAGATAGATAGATAGATAGATAGATAGATAGATAGATAGATAAATTTAGAAAATCTAAAGTCAAAGTTCAGGGGTTGTGAAAAACACTACAATTATAAATTTGCTTTAATACATTCTATGCAGTTTTTTTTCTTTAGTGTTTTTAAACTAATACTGGATTAAAGTAATCTCTAGGCTGTGGATATTTTACATCTTGCTTAGTCTCCCGTGTCATTATAAACTCAGTTGGTAATCATCTGCTTTCACTTTGCCACAGGAATACAAGGTATGCTGCTAGCTGTGTTGTCACAGTGTGTATAAAAAGTGCAAGTGTGTGCCAATGTGCTTTGATAGCATGCATGAAAATGGAATCTGTGAACTCAAGTAGATTTCCCAGTGCCCGTGGGCTCTCATTGGTTAGGATGAGGGAGTGATTTGCATATGGTGGGAGTGTCCTGAGCACAGCACTGGGATGAATGACTTGTTCAAGTCAGATAGCAATAAGCCATAGCACTCAGCAGAGGTCTGTGCTGCTCAACGCTCAAAATGCCTGGGTTACTTAAGCTGCCACTCTTACTGCTTTAAGTGGAAAGTGCTGGACTAGGACATAAACATGTTCAACAGCAGACACTCCAGCCTTAGCAAAAGAGGAGGAATATGGGTAAGTTTTATGATAATTCACTTAACGGACAAACTTCACTTTAACAGAACTAAAAGTACCTTTTATGATACTGTGAATACAATTTTATATTAAAAAAGGTAGAGACATCACTAGACCCACTCTACACTAGACTGTTTTTATTCTCGTGTCTTTTTTAATGACTTAAACTTGTGCACATAAAGTTTAAGCTCCTAACAAATCTAATTTCATGGATTGATTGGCTAAAATGATCATCATAATGGGAGTTACAGTAAGTTTAAGGATTACATTTCAAACCATGGTTTCAAGTGTTCAAAGAGCTTTGCATCTGCTATTATAACTACATAATACAGTTCACACCGAATAATTAAACATCAGTAATACCTAATTTTGCAAATCCCATTCTATTCTGCAACTCTCTCATTGAACTGTATTATCTTTAATTATCTTGTATTACAGGGATTGTGCATCCTCTTGCTTTACACCAGCCCTCTTTCCTGTTTTGCAAATTTTAGCCAAGCAAAAGAGCTCATCTATAAGATAAAGGAGGGATTACCCAGGGGGACCTTCATAGGGGCCATTGGAGTAGACTTAAATTTGGATTTCACTGTTGAGCCCCCCTTTTTATTCAGTCTCCCACACAAGAAGGTCAGTGAACAGTATGTGAACCTAAATAATACCACCGGGGAGCTTTACACATCTGCTACAGAGATTGACAGGGAGACACTCTGTCCTGAGAACTCGGGGAGAAAGGGATGTGTCCTCTCGCTGGATGTGTTTGTGTTACCTCAGCAGTACTTTCAGCTCATCAAAGTTAAGATCTTAATTGAGGACTTGAACGACAACAGGCCAAAGTTTCCCGTGGACGAGATCTGCTTGTCTGTCCCTGAAAACGCACCCATCAATGCGCGTTACGCAGTGGAGCAGTCTGCAGTTGACCCGGACCTTGGTCTTCACGGAGTGCAGACCTACTGGCTGGTTAATGACTTTGGCATGTTCACACTGGATGTTGAGGAGAATGAGGGAGGTGAGCTTACACCCTTCCTCATTGTGACACAGGCCTTGGACAGAGAGACACACGATGAATACATTACAGATATTATTGCAGAGGATGGAGGGACTCCTCCTCTACTCGGCGCAGCTACTTTAAAAATTGTCATCACTGATGTGAACGATAACTGTCCCCACTTCACAGAGTCACAAATTAATGTCACTCTGCATGGGAATACCACCAAAGGGACACATTTGGCACGTTTGCATGCTTTTGACCCTGACCTTGGTGCTAATGCTCAGATCAGCTACACTTACAGTGAACGTGTGCCAAGCCACAGCAGGACCTTGTTCCATTTGGACAGAATCACAGGGGTGATCAAGCTAGCAGGGAAAATCGACACTGTCACAGCCACATTTTGCAAACTCACCATTCTGGCTAATGGACCTGGCTGTATCCCTGCTGTTGCCACTGTTACTGTCCATATCATCAAAGTTGTCACTGGACCCCCTGCTATTATACCCCGGTACATTGCACAAGAAAAGGATGGAGTGGTGACAATAAAGGAGTCTGAGCCAGCGTTTTCTCCAATTGCTTTTTTTACTGTTAAAAACATTGATATGAACCAAAGAGTGGATTGTCATTTGGAAGGCAGTGGTCCCTTTAGGCTTGGCCCCTATCAGCATTTCAAGAACGAATACCTGCTGGAGACTACAGAGCCATTGGACTTTGAAAAGATACAGGAGTATGAGCTAATTGTTGTTGCTAGGAATACTCGAGGGCTTGTTATCAAGACCTTCCTCAAGTTGCAGGTTTTAGATGAGAATGATAACGCACCGGTGTTTCAGCAATCTTTGGTGGAAATATCTGTCGAGGAAAACAATCCACCGAACACCTTTCTAGCCCAGCTCCAAGCCTCAGACCAGGACAGCAAAAGCCGAGGGGAAGTCATCTACCTCCTTGGAGGTGACGCCCCTGGGATCTTTGTTGTGGATCGTGTGACAGGTGTCCTGACTGTGGCCACATCACTAGACCGGGAGGAGAAAGAGACATACCGGTTCATAGTGAGAGCAGTGGATCAGGGGATACCCAGGAGGGAGTCAATTGCAACTGTGGTGGTGACCGTGCAAGACCGCAACGACAACAGTCCACGCTTCATCAATAAGGACTTTACTTTCTTTGTGCCAGAGAACTTCCCAGGGTACGGTGAGATCGGGGTCCTCTCTGTGACAGATGCTGATGCTGGGGAAAATGGCTGGGTGGCCCTTTCCATCCTCAACGGCAGCGACATCTTCTTGATAGACACAGGGCGAGGGACGCTGAGGGCCAAAACATCACTGGACCGTGAGCAACAAGGGACCTACCAGTTGTGGATTGAGGCCGTTGATGGTGGGGAGCCCGCGCTTTCCTGTGTTACCATGGTGACCGTGCTGTTGTTGGATGTAAATGACAACCCACCGATTGTCCTCTTCCCCCAGTCCAATCAGTCGTACATGCTAGTGCTACCCAGTACATTACCAGGAACATCAATCACAGAAGTGTACGCTGTGGATAAGGATACAGGCATGAATGCTGTGATCGCCTATAGTATCATTAAGAGAAAAGGTGGAGAGCCAGGGTCATTTGACATTGACCCAGAAACAGGAAATATCACATTAAAGAGGGAGCTCAGCAACCGGGGCCTCTACAGCCTTCTGGTGAAGGTCAGTGATCATGGTCAGCCTGAACCGCTTTACTCAACAGTCATGGTTAACTTCTTTGTCAATGAAACAGTGAGCAATGAGAGTTACATCCAGAGTCTTCTGACCAGAGAGGCGGACATAGAGATAGAGGAGAGGCCCTGGTACATTGGCCAGATGACAGAGGGGCCTGAGAGGTATGAGCTGTTCCCCTGTCAGCCTGTCCTCATTGCTCTTTCAGTGACATGTCTGGGGCTATTCTTCTTGGTTGTTACACTGACATCTTACATATGCTGTAAGAGGTTTAAAAAGCACAGAAAGAAAAGATTAGATGTGGAAATACCTTTGAAAATGAAGAATGACTCAATGCAGGTTGTGAACCGAAAGCTCAGGCAGATCTCAAACATCTAATATTCAGTTGTCAACACATCAAAAAACCACCACTGTTTACATGAATGTTTACAAAACTCACTGTAAGAAGTGTATTTCTTACATGAAGTTGCTCTTTTTGCTTTTGTCATATGAATGTTATTACTGCAATATATTGCAATTTGACTGATATGCCATGAGTCTCTGTGATTAAAAAGGGCACACAGTACTGTACTCTGTTCTACTTTTTATCATATCCATGAACCATGACACTTGCACATATGTAAAGTGTCAGAAAACCAAAGTAAGTAATAAATCAGTACTGGCTTCAAAATAATAACAGCTTTATTACAAAGTCATGAGAGCAACTCATTAAAGATTACTAAATCTAAGGTCCTATGTAAATATTGTACAAACTGTTTTACAACTTTATATAAAACTTTTGCATTGGCATGAAAAGGACAAAAGATAGTTCAAGGCACAATAAATGTTTCTTTCTTAATCTCTTCACACTGTCTGTCACAATTACAAATATCATGACAATTTGATTACTTTTGGAAGTTGGATACATCCGGAATCTGTGTTTATTTTTTAAATGCAGTTTTTAACTATCTTCATAAAGTTACCATACATTTCAAAATTTCTTACTTTATTTATGGTAATACGATTCTGTTGTATTTGGAGAGCTCACTGTGTCAGTATAATTTGATATATATCAAATTCTATAGTTGTGTTGTATATATGGTAACACACTGCACAATTGACTCGTGAAAGCATTGTGCATGATGAATATGACAATTCATTTTTGAATCTGAAAATTGACGCAAAAAAAATCAATGCCTTTAACACGGTTATTTTGGGCCAATATGCAATCCCTGATATATACAATGATAATACATAATACAATACGATGAGATGAGGTAGAAAGCTCTGGGGGGAAAAATTAGTAAGTGGACTTTGAGTTAAGATTTTTCTTGTCAAATTCTGTGTGACGTCATGTCGTGAGCCAAGGTTAGTAAGCAAATTCCCTATTTCCTGTGAAAGCTCACTGATCATGTACTGTATGTCAAACCTTTAAATGCTATCTCATTATGGCAAAGAGTCACATATTTCTATCACACTGAATAATCTGAATTGTTATTTCATCTTGCTGCATCTGCTTCAAGTTAAATACATCACCCTCCTTTATACAATCATGCAATTGTCAGTGTGTTTGTGAAAACATGCTATTTGTGAAAGAAAATCAAAGTAACTATTAAAGATACTTTATTTTTATAATACATTGGATTTTTTCTGTATTGATATAACCTACATGCACCAACATATTTTCAAATGTGTGTTTATAAGAACTCTCATACACATATGTGATTTTAGTAAGGTTTCTACCTATCACTGTCAGATTGATTGGCAGGTTGTTTAATGAACAACAAAAAACACAGACAACAGCTAAATCTAGTTTACACATTTTCTGATGCTGATTAAGTTTATTTATATTAATTATGTTTGAAAGAAAAACAAGAAAACAGACCTATACTTTGGATTATAATACATCGACAAACACACAAAATGCAGAGTTTTCCATGTGTTATTCAAGGTCAGCAATTATGTATGTGTATATACCTTAATTGTGTGGTATATGGTCAAATCAATGAGAACCTTTTTCAGTAGAGTATGAATAATTAGGTATATTATAAGTCAAATCGGGAGAAAATTAGATTGCATCCTCTTTAGTCAAGTTTAAACCTGCTGTATAAATTAAAACTACTGCTTTGTACCTCAGATCAAGATGAAACAGCTAAAGATCAAAAGCCTGAGAGCCTGTGCTGTTGTCAGGGCTCGTGAGGTAACACCCAGAGTCACACTTAGAAGGAAAAACAGTGTGCTGACTTGTAGCCACAGCTGGTGCGTTTGGAAAATTTGAGGATCAAGTCAAATTAGTCTAAGAAACATTTCTCACCTTGGATGAGTGGTACCAGCAATCACTGTTCTCCACCATTACTTTTTGAAAACCCAGGAAATTGTGAAAGTGGTTTTGATGCTTTTTCTTCCACCACATGAACCCATAGTGCCTTCTGTTTTACAAAGCTGCTGTTCCTTTGCCCTAATCCTGTTTGTATGTTTGCTATGAAAGTTGTGTAGACAGAAAGGCTTTAGGATTCTTTGTGTTCCTGTTAACTATGCACACTCCCAAGTGAGGAACTCACTTGTGCTATATGTCCTTTAAAACCTGTTCGGGTCTGGCTCTTAAAAATGGGAAACATGTACACAGACCAGTGCTGAGAATCTATTCACACATGCAGCTTCTCAAGTTATAATCAGCATTTCAGGACCGAAGCACGTCATGTAAGCACAGAGCACATCAGGAGCTAGAAACAGCTCAGTGTAATCCTCTGTAATCACCTCTGGCCCAACCGTGCATTACACAAATAGGCTGAAAGATGATAATCATACATGAAGTATATGCACAAAGTAATGTCTTTCAAGACAGGTAACAATATAGGTTTTATAATAACACCAAAAGACCTCATGACATAAAGGGAAAAGCATTTCATCTGCTTAATGTGATAAAAAAAAGTGTAACTGGCTCATGTTGTTGATTGACAATTGCTAAGACAAATTTCTTGGAAGAACAGTTGGGTTTGCAATGTGGTTAACATCCTGAACAGGTTCAAAAGGCCACTTTTTTTCTGTCAAGATGTTTTAGATCAAGAGAACAAACCGTATAACCATATTCATACCTATAATATATGTGTGTGTGTGTGTGTGTGTGTGTGTGTGTGTGTGTCTGTGTGTCTGTGTGTGTAAGAGAGAGAGAGAGAGAGATGCCTTTATTACGAAAGGCAGTGAGCAGAAAGAAGTTCAATATGTCAGAGCAACCCCTTGTAAAAAGTTGTGTACTGTATATACTATATATACAAAATTCATCTCAGTGTGTGAAAGACATGTTTGCGTTTAGCTTATTAATAATTTCAGCTTTATTTTTTCTGTCAAAATAAGCATTTGAGGTGTCCCTGACTTAATGAATTTAAAAAAAAAATGGCTCTGAAGGCTTGCCCTCATATAGCAGCTTTATTCAGCCATATAAATAATCATTTTGGATTAAGTTTTATCCAAAGATCAAGGCATATTTGTGGATACTCTTGTAATAGCTTCCCCGCACAGGAAAGTATCCAGAAAAACTCTATAAAATAAAATATGCTTTAGAAAACAAAAGGTATTCAGCATTTTTTTGTTTCTGTGGGAACAGATTCAAAAGCTGCACCCCTGGCAAGCCAGGTGCTTCTGTATGTCAAGATCAAACCTCCCCGTTTGTCAAGCAGACTCAATGCTGAATCAATACTTTGGTGGTGCATTCCACATCTGCCTACAACACAAAGGTAAGCCGCTCAGGCAAGGATTGTTTGCAGCCAAGTGACACAGAATTTAAGATGGTTTCTGCACAATTTTACATTTTTTTTTTTTACGCTGAGCAAACAATTACAGCATATGATTAATTGCAGTAATAACTATGGAGATTTTATTTCACTGTATCAGCTTTCTTTTTCACCCTTTCTGACTCTTTCAATAAGTCATTTCAGCATGCTGAAACAGGAAACACACAACAGACATACAAGCCCTTTAGGCCTATTATGGCAGCTGTTATGATGATAGAGTATGCTCCTGTGTGCAATAACAAACAATGGTTCTGGTTAATAAATGGTCAGGTTTGATCATGACATCACATTTCTTCTGCACAGGGTGCAGATACTTTCACATTAACAAGGCATTAATATTCCTAAATTCAACAATAAAATAATAGTCAGTTTTATCAACAATTTGGGGCCTTCTTCTTTATTTTGTTGTTTAAAAATTTAAGTAGCCAAAATTCTGGTTACATTTTAAAACAGCTTGTGTGTTTTGATACACATAGGGTGGACAAAATAACAGGAATACCTTCTGTTCCTATACACCTTCTGTTTTTATGCAGAGTTCTGTAGTGGCGTGGTCTACAGCAACAACATAAACTGAAAAAAATACCCGAGAATCATCACTTTTTTAACATGACTAAGAGCGTACAGCATGCTAGCAGCTCTGTGACATGGTACTTGAGCTAAATGTAAGTATCAGCATGCTAACATGGTCACAATGACAATGTTAACATGCTGATGCTTAGCAGGTATGCTGACCTTGTTTGCCATGTTAGTTTAACATGTTAGCATCGTAACATGTGCTAACTAGCATCAGGTGAGGAAGATGGGAATGTCATTCGTTTTGCAAGTATTTGGTCCTAAGTCCTAAAATGGCACTAGAAAAAAAAAATCAGGAGATCACCAAAGTTATTACAATTCACACTGAGAGGTATATACCAAATTTCATCGCAATCAAAACCAATAGTTGTTCAGATATTTCACTTAAAACCACAAATGTCAACCTCATTGTGGCATTAGATGAAAATTCAGATCACCAAAGTCATTAGTTTATAATGTCTGGGAATGAATTTTCAATGAAGTAATCAATTTTGTACCGATTAATCAAGCAGATGTTCAGATAACTTTGACCTAATGATGGTGCTAGGTGAGAAATGGGCTGATCAGCAAAGTGGTTACAATTCGTCTTGAGGAAGACATTAACAATCTGTATCACATCTGAATAGTTGTTGTGATATTTCCGTCTGGCCCAAAGTGTTGGACTGACCAACATACAATGAGGTTTGTAAACACCTTCCTGGTAGATGCTGTAAATTCCACATTTGACTGCTGAAATACAAATCTGCTGCTTGTGTCAGCAGCCCTAGCGATTGTTCTGCAGTCAGTAAGTCAAGATCCTACTGTACAGTATCCAATAGCAGTTTGATCTATATATCTTTCTATTCAACATGATCCTCTAAATGACCCCTGACCCCAATGTTAATTTAACCACCATAAGTGTCCTTTAGATATCTCTTCCTCATTACATGAATCCTGCTCTAAGTTATACATACAGTAGCTAGAAACAGCTGGGGAGGGGTCACCCAGACTGAGACACTCCACAGCTTTTCTACATGACTGATCACCTCATGTTGCAGTAATCCTGCTGACAGCCAGTCCAGCATCTCCAGACAAAGGCAGGATGGACAGTGGAAGGGTGACCTGGCTTATATCAGGTCCTTCAACTCTTGGTGACCCCGGGGATTAGTCTTATGTTCTTCATACTATACTGTATGTAGGTTATTAAAAAGACATCATTCCTGAGCAGAGGAGGTGTTAAGACTATAGGACATCATACATAGATGGGTGCACACATTTCTTGGTAACTCAAGTTGGTTTCTAGATGAGTTTACTTTGTCTTGTAGATGTTTTTCTTCTTAAACACATACAGACATAGATAGACTACAGACTCAGCTCAACCACTGCCTCTCTCTCTCTCTCTCTCTCCAGGAAACTAGGAATGTCTATCTGAAATTACATTAAATTCTTAATGGTGTAGACAGCAAGTAATTACCATTAGCCACAGCCTGATCCCATTTCCAGATTGGCTTTATTGTAATGACCCAGCCTTGAAATCAAACAAATAAAGACACAATGAGAGGCCCAGGTTGGGTTACACAGGTCTGCTGAATAGGAGAGGCTACATTTCCATAGTTATGACATCAAATATGACCGCCCCCCACAGACATACACTTTGTTCGCCATTTTCAATAATGCATCTCCATATTCTCCCACTGAAAATCACTGCCTTTGATCTAAAACGTCTTTCATTGGCTGTGATGCAACAAAATATAATCCAATCACACTCATTTGATCCTGCTGTGGATTACGTTACTAATTTCCTTTATTCCTCTGTCCCTATTTTTCTCTCAGTTTCATCCAGTTTCATCCCAGCAAAACACAGAGGGAGTTCCAGGGAATTAGCTGCAGCAGGGTATTTCTGAGCAACTTATATTTTCCCACAACTGCAAACAATTTAATACCATCCTGCTCGGCCAATTTATTTATCTCCCATCTCAACCCTAAGGCAGTTCATTTGGACAATGTTGTTCCCGTTCCCATGGCTAAAAAAAATGACAATCATTATGCTGTAGGATTTTTCATATTCATGCAAATATATACTTTGAAAATATAAAGATTCACTATTTACAAACTATTTCAACTGTGTAACCAATTTATATTCTCATTACGGTACAAACTGGAAAACCTAGAAAAAGGTCACTATACTATGTAATAACAGCACAAGCCAACACATACGCTTTTAATAAGAAATAGCTTTTAATGTGTTTATCATATAGAGAGGCACTACCCAGACTGTACTAATGTAATAGCCTGTGCACGGAGACCACACATCGTTATACAGCAGTTTCCTGGTAAACAGCTAATTCATTCAAAGGACATCATTAAATGTCTTCCGAGAGCCTGCTCCGTCAGCGACAGTAAGCATGGCCCACTCCTTTACAATATTGCACTGTTCATGTTTTGTTTTTTTGACAGTGACATGCTGTTACTCGGAGTTTATAATATGCCATTCGTCACCATTCTAGATTTTTTTTAGAGAGAAAGAAATGATAATTAGAGGTCAATTATTCAATGACAGCAATAGAGTGCTTTTGAAGGAGTTGATAGCTTACCACATTCTTTATGAGGTTTTTACCTTTTTAATTCCATCTAATTAAATGTTGACTTCTATGTCTCATTTTTCGAAAAATACAATGGTCTGCTTTCAAATACAATGGTCTAATATCTTCGAAAACTGAAATACGTTAATAATACTAAACAAGATTTCTTTCAACATTTTCAGGAATATAATGCATGTAATTACCAGGAACCAGCTTCAAAGTCATTACAGTTCCTATATCTTTACTTTTTCTGTGATGTCAGTGTAGAAATAATAACATTGTTGAAATGTTTTTTCACAGACATATCGTCCTGCAATTATTGAATGCTGCTTGGGTCATTGACCCAATTAGCAAGTCAGAGTTGAAAATAGCAATTTGTTGACCTTTGTGTACTGTTGAATAATAGAAGAACTGTTTCGGGACAAACCTGTTTTGGCTGGATGTAAAAATTCCAAGCACTTTTAACAAGTCTGGAAGAAAATGAATATGCAGCGCACTTTTAACCAGGACTCAATACAGAACAACTTGAGCTGACTTCATGATATGATGCTGCACCAACGCTGTCGGTGTTAGTGGGTGCTCAGCAACAGGTGAGTTTTTACAAATTAATTTTTAAATTAGCAGTGATACTATGTTACACACACACGCACACCTTTTGCAGCTGAAGCTTTGGGCAGATATCTATCTTTAAACGGTTTGTTGGCATCACTTGAATTAATTCATCCCTCTATCTCTTTAAGCCTCAAACACTCACACAATCAAATGAAGACCTTGACTTGTCATTCATGGTGCAGTTATGCTGAATCAGTTTGGCATAAGTGACACATACACTGGTCTTATTCCTCAGGTGTACTGAGATACAATTAACATCAAACTGTCATGGTTAGGCTGAGCCTTTCCTTCATTCTTTTCTGCTGTTTCCTCCTCCCTCATTTCTCTTGTTGGTTCCCTGTTGGTCTCGGTCTCTGTCCTCGTCCTGCCAATTCAACCGCGCACCTGCTGCCACTCAACCCATCAACTCAACTCGAAGCCTGCAGTACTTAAGCCCCAGTCCCTGCGCTCCACTCTTCACCAGATTGTTCCATGTATCAATGTGGTGTACGGCTGACTCTCCTAGTTCTGAGTGTCTTCTGTGTGTTGTGTGTGACCCTGGCTAATGTTCTGTTTGGCTAATTGACACTACTGAAGCCTTGTATTAGCCTCAGCTAAACTTTAGCTTGTACCTCTGCACAGAGCTGGATTTTGTCCCTTATTTCTTACAGTGGAGTCATGTTAGGAAGGGATCATTTCACGGTCAGTGTAGAGGAGAGTAATGACAACAACAACCAATAACTCTCAATGTAAATATAATATGTGAATAGTGCATTAACACAAACTTGGAAAAAAAATTGGACCTGCCACTTAAGTTTAGAGAGGTTTTCAAAGGAATACATGTACATTTTTAAAGACTGTGTTTTGTATTAGCTTTAAATCCTGACTCTGCTGAAATTTAACCACATTCTTGTATTTCTTTCATCAGCAGTGATAAGGATTTTTTGACATTGTGTGCATCATCTGCATAAAGTTATAATTATTTTTCTTTTCCAATTATGTGCTTCTTTTCCTCTCTTTTTTTTTTAACCTAACATGTTCAGCTACAGGTTCTATACATATTACTGCTAGAAGTCAGCGGGGACCTTGTTGTCTCTTGGTAAGATATATATTTCAGGGAAAAGTCCCCTTTAATCTAATACTTGTATTTGGTTGATGATGCATAATTCTTAGCAAAGTGACACTGGCAACTTAGAAGATGGGCTTTTAGAGTTACTTGAGGAATGTGAATGTTATAATCACTACCATTCCTATAAAGTAGTGCATGCACAATGTGCCTAAGTCAACATTAAGCCAGGCCACTTACCTTTGGGGAATATCTATCCACACCCTCCCCTCCAATAAATCCCAATCAACATGTAAAGACACACACAAAAAACTCATGTGGCTGAAAACAATGCCATATCCAGTTATAAATGTCAGCAACAAACTAATGTTATATCAAGGTATATTAATAATATACTCTGTGTGTTACAGTATAGACCAGAATGTATTGGACATTGATTTTAACTTTTTAACATTGATTTTAATGATAATCAGACTCAATCATTGAGCTTGCACCATCAGCTTGCAATGAGTAATAGAAGTATTTTGATTAATCTGAATTAAGAAAATGATTGCTATAATACACAGTTTGGAAATATTAATGTTTTTAAAAAAAAATGTGGCCTAAGACACCTTGGAGGATAGTGGTGTCAGGAGGTACCCGGACTTACCCAGGCAGAGATGGGGATTCTCCAAAGAGACTGACACCATTATTTCCAGGTGGATATGGAAGATGGAACCAAATATGGAAAGAATGACATCATTAAATCCTGATGAAGTGAAGTTCATTTTTTACAGGAGAAAGTGGAGAACCCACCAGCAAGGAGGAGCGATTTGGGGTATAAAAAATGATGTATAGCTATGCTTTCTTCAGTTGGTTTCCGGAGCTAACTCGGGTTTATCTCTTGTGAAAGAATAAACTCTATTGCATTGAACTCTGATCATCTCCAGTGACTTTTTGCGAACGTTTTGAGACTCCAGTAACTCATCACCTTCACTGAAGTTACGTGTTGGAAGCGGGGCCCAGAGATACACTCTGACCCTAATCAAGGCATCTTTTTCTCCAACACTTAGTCCCTTCCTGCCTTTAGATGTTCCTCAGCCCATAATCACAACCTTATCCCAGAAGGATTTACCATCTGCAAGGCATACATCACTCTCTATTGTTAGACCCTAGACTGAATAAGAGAAACTCCCACTGCAACCCTCAGTTTACAAAATGATATGTGAATTACATTAGAAAGTTAACATGTTCCTAGCCCTAACAAAGCTGACTGAAGTATGAGTCGAGCAGCCATTCCTTGGAGCAATGATGTTAACTCACGCCAACTGCTGAACTGATTTGCTCCCATGTACTTTATGCCTGCTTGTGGAGGCTTGTGTTTAATTGGAGCAGCAAATAGATCTTTCTAACAGGGAACTAACAAGTAGAGAATTTTTAATGAAATAATATTCTCCGGTTAGTTGACTACAAGGCCAGCTGGAACATCAGTATTTGTATTTTCAAAGAGTGCTTGCATTTACAGACCATTTACAGACCATGCATCTCCTTTACTCAGCCAACTTATTTCTCTGTTCGCTCTTTTCAGGCTGATACAGAACAGAGATACATGGACCCCCAAAGAAACAACAGAAGAGCAGGTAAAGAGGAATGTCATGATCATTTCAGTCACAGGCAGGTGAAAAGTCATTTTAAAAGTTTCACGGCCATGTTTTATTTAACTGTCAACTGATACATATATGTACAAAACTGCACTTGTCTGTTTTTTTTTCTCTGTTAACTGAAGATGGTTTTTTGAACTTAATTTGCTCCCAAAAGGTCAGGATTACTGCTTCTCTTTGTTTGATTTTTCCCAGGCCATGTCGGATGTCCTGAACTCACTAGGGGTTTTAAGGACTTGCCATCTTCTCCATTTAACCAACATATTGGGGAATACATCAAAGACTTGCTGTTGCTAATCTCCAATACTTGTATGCCTTTTATAAGGAGGTGGGGAGGCACAAATGACCAAAATTTCAATTCTTATATTTTAATGCAATTTGGCTAGTTTTTTTGTTTTTTTATATATACACTAGATGTTCTGAATTACCATTGTACAGAACACAAGGGGCAGCTCTGCCGTGTTCAGGAACTCCCATGGGATTATGGGTGTGACTATCAACACAACTCTAATCCCAGTCTAAATGTCATTCCAGTTTGTTTTCCTATTTACTCAGTTATTCGTACTCCTTCCTGACTGTCAAGATGTGAAACTCTGTATATGTTGATGGAATTAGTTATTTTATGAGGGGGGGTCTAGTTTTTTTAGTTTTCAATAATCTTATGGTCTGTCACCAGCTTTTTTAGAGACTTGATATAATGAAAAGGTTCAAATATCCTGTAGAAAAACCTCTGCTCTGTAGAAACTATAGTAACGTCAATAAGTTTAGGAATCTGGAAATACCTGAACATTTCTGCTATAAATTACTTCAGCTTACTTCATTTTGTGGAAGTCGTGCTGTATATGTCAGCATAATTCACATATGAAATGTAAAATGAGAAAACAAGTATTTGAGGAGACAATAACTGTTATATATGTACGAAGTATTGCCCAAGTAAAATATTCCTCCTTCAACTTCTAGGAAAGAGGTCTAAAAGGCTTTAAAGGGAGGTGCCCTACATGGTCTGACTGCCTGGCTGTCTGAGCATGCTGTAGCATCAGAGTTAATGCAGTGCCAGATGACCGCTCCTTGTTAATATCAGCCACTCATGCATTCCAGGGAGCCGTTTCTTCTGTCAAGGGGAATTAAGTCTGCTAACCTAATTTGGTGAAGAAGATGTGCAGCAGTTTTTCAGGAGAAAAAAAAAAAAACAGTGTAACATCATCTCTCTCATTTGCCCCCTATGATGAATGCTGATCACTGATCTGCTACATCGTAAATGAAAAGGCATGCCGTGTTTGGACGTGGGTAGAGCAGAGGGAGAATTTTGCATTAGCTCTTCACACAAACACATACCCTAGGATATACACTGCCAGTGAACTAATCTGATATACTTATAATCTCATGCTATTTTTCTTATGATTATTTCATTAAAGTCAATAAGAGTTGCTGGTAAGACAGAAAATTCAGCTGAGGGAAGAGGGCTAACCCACACTACAGACTGAATTGCAATAACAGGGAAATGGAAAAAGAAAAGAGGGAGAACACCTTAATCCCTCTGCACTCTGCTTGTGGTTTCTAACCTGACAGCCGTAGGCAAAGAAACTGAGGGAAAAAACACACAACAATACAGACAGAGACAGAGAGACAGGCAGAGAGGCAAGGAAGTTTGGTGGGAAGGTTGATTAAAGGACAGAAAAACACAGATATGAACAGGTGGGCAGAGAGATAAGTGTTCATGACGTGGCTCGTTTGGTCTCAGGTTTTCCTGTTAGCCGGGGCCAATGCTCATCTGCCATATGGCACTAGTTCAGCCAACTTTATGTTCACTCATAGAACCTGAAGTGTTGTACACAAGGATTCCTTTCATCTCTGTTTCTGATTTAAACACATTCACTTTTTTAAGCCTTTCTTCTTTTCTTGGATTGGTTCCCTGTCAGATTCCTGAGTTTAGGGTCAGACCTTTCTCTTCTTCTCTGCACAGACTCTTACAAGCCCTTTGATTCAGTGGGTTGTGTGCATGTTTGCACAAAACTGGGGCAAGTACTAACTGTTTGGAATCCCAGGGCTGGCAACTAAAATCAGGGTGTGGTTTTGACCAGTTTAACTAATATAATACATTATTTTGCACAGAGGCTTAAATTTACTAGTCCCCTGGTGTAGCTGGCATCAAAAAGTCATTGTACTAGTGTGCTTGTATAGCATACTGCCATGACCCATAGCATGCTCACAACAGAATGAGTCTTAGTCTATAATATGAGCTGTTGAGCCATTTTATTCTGATTTAATGCAACACCGCATTATTGTGTTCTGGACATACAGTATGTTCCCTTTTCCCTCTACAAACGATTGAAATACATACGCTACATGCTTTTTTATGCTTGACTCATAATTAATGTTTTTACAGTGTACAAGTGCATTGTCAGAGGTAAAGCAGGGCTCAGAGGTTTCCTACAAATTCTTACTTTACCCCTGAAGCTGGAATCACAGTAAGAAGACAGACAACTCAACTCAACTTAACTGATTAATTCCTGTTTAAAGTTCATCCACTACTAAAACATTCTTAAAATATCATGTCATTATTTCCTGGTAGTTTAGGGCAAAATTAATAGCTTCTGAAGCTATTTGGAAAGCAGTAATTACGGGTATACCTAAAAGTAAAGATATTGCTTTGGGTAATTTAAGCATAATGCTGTCAGTATTTTGTATGACAAGATGTTTAATCAGTCACTTACCTTCAGTCACCTGTGCTGTGGAGATTTTGCTGATTATTGGTCTTATCAGTGAAGAAAGTGTTCAGTACGCCAAGATGTCTTATGCTGAAATATTTATTGAAGCTTGGCCAAGGAGAATGGAGAAATTGTCAGTACAAGTTTATGTGCATGATGCCGTCTCCATTCTGAAGCTCAGTACCCTGTGCTCACTCTTCTAACCCCTACAGATTTTTTCCACAAATACCAGAAATGTTCAAACTCCATGCCTCTACAGTATGTGGAGTTAGTCTGTTGGTTCGCTGTTCTGTAAACAGGGATGTTTTTACCCGTGTTAGTTCAGATCACCTGTCATGTAGCCTTCAGTATAACGTCAGTGCATCCTGGTCTGGAGCCATTGTTATCTGGCTATGCCCATGGATTCTAGCAGACCCCAATCTGTGGCGTCTAGGGAGGCAAAAACAGTCATCTACTTTGACCTTGGCCACTACAGCAATTCTGCTTCACCTTTATAAGAATGGCTCTGTTTTCCCAAAATAAATTCAGACATCTGCCAAATGTCTCAAGGAGAGAAGACACTGTGTCTTTCAGAAAGATTTACTGCTGTTCTGCCTGACCTTAAGGCCCATGCTTGACCTGCGTAACCCAATAGCTTTACTTTTTCATTACAAATACTGTAGCTCCCCTGTATTTGTTTTTTCTACTATTTTGCCCTCCAGGGAAAGCTTTGCCCTTTGACACATGCTTCACCATTGTACTGTAAAATCCATATAACCAGACACAGGAAGAATTAAATAAACCTCAATTATATATAAGCTTCTTAGGGGATGAGAAGCCTTATGGCTTATCATCGCTGTTGATCATGGGTTTGTAGCTGGAATGCAAATCTCTGTTGTCCGCAGGTTAATCCGGGGATTTAAGGGATTTTAGATACTTCATCAGACAAATTTATCTGTGATGAGCATAGATGACACATTGGACCCTAATTTGGTGGTTGTGCATGGTAGAGTTTGTGAGGTGATATTTTCTTGAGCTGTAAAGAGATTTTTTTTTTATAGCTGCAACAATTAGTTGTTTAGGTGACTCACTTTGGATCACACCACAGTGGGAAAAGGAATCAGAGGCAAAAGGCTTTTTTTAGGTGTCAAAGACTACAACTTGCCTGCACCACCAACCCGCTGAAACGAAATAAACTGAACAATTGTGTTAATTTTATTTCTTAGGTCAGGTCTCTCACTAATAGACTTCATAACGGCATAATAGTCACTTTAATGAATGTTATGCTTGTCAGTTTTATTTTGCTATAACCTTAGTGAGCAGAAAATTGAAATACTATACAATAAATGTAATGCAAATGAAATACAACAGCCCTCCATTTCTTGCAGGGCTGTTAGACAACCTTTCTGAAAGTGTTCTGGGAGGGGGGATGTTTGTGTTTTTGATTGATGTGTGGTTGATTGATTGTATATGTATATTTGTGTATATATTATATATACATATATATATATATATATATATATATATATATATATATATATATATATATATAATATAATGCATTATAAATGGACTGTACTTGTATAGCGCTTTTCGATTCTTATCGACCACTCAAAGCACTTTACACTACATGCCAATTTGGGGTTCAGTATCCTTCCCAAGGACTCTTGGACATGTGGACTATTATATATTGCATGGTATTGGAAGGTGTTTCTAATATTATGTAGAAGCAAAAGTATCTGAAAACATATTAGAAACATTACGCGTTTAAATACCTCAACACCATAAATGAGAGCCTAAAATGAATATAGAGTTGAATCAAAACTTATATGACACAATGTCACTGCTAATGAATATTTATAAAGGACTGTAACATTAGATTACATGATGGTCACTTACGTGATGGTCACATCATTAGAGTGTCACATCCCCACTGTCCTCACTGGTTACAGAATCAAATTCAATATTCTGTCAATGCACTACACATTTATTTGTAATCAAGCCCCAGCTTAGTTTCATGATCTCCAAACTCCATGCTGTACAGACACGACAAGGTAATCTGACCAAAAGTCATTGGCTAATTCTCAAAATTTAAGACCAATGGTGACAGAGCTTTTGCAGTTCGGCCTTCAAGACCTAGAAGAGCCTCCCTCGGTTGGTTGGTCAGCAATATGAACTGTTTTAAAGTGTCAGGCCTTTTACTGATGTCTTGGTGTCTCTTCATTGATTGAAGTATGTCTGTGTCATTTATTTTGCTTTACCGACTTGTGAGGCACCTTTGACTCCATAAAGATACTTTACACAACACAAATAAAGCTTGATTGATTTATATCCTCCTGTGATTTATTAAAGCATTCTAAGACCAAGACACATTATAAATTAAATAAGAAGGGGCATTGGCAGAAAGCTCAATTTTGGAATTTACAATGTGGGCTTATTGTTTTTGAGAGTTGATATGGGTCACTGTTGCAGCCTATAACTCAAATTAATAAAAAAAAAAAAAAAGTTAAGTACGATTCTGTAAAAGTTCTTTTGAAACAGCATCATAAACCATAAAATTAATATCACAGATGAGGTGAAGGATAATTTTAAATAAAAATCTATGTTCCACTTTTAAAATCAATGAGCACAATTCATCCTAATGAAAAATAACTATTTAAAAAGCCATTTTCTCATATGAATTCCAGCTAACAAGCCAAACAGCCCCCTTGCCCTCTGGGTCAAAAGGAGATCTGAGCTTCACAGTTCACTACCACCACAACATACAGTAATGGCCTGATTAGAAAAGTCATGTGGCCAGAGGCTAAAGATATAACTTAAGCCCAAGTCACTGTTTTGTCATCTAGCCAGTCTTTCTATCTTTTTCTGTTTCACAGTAAACATGACAATTTTTTTCACATCTCTTTTTATTGGAGTCCAATGTCAAAGGCGACTGAGTACCAATGTGGCAGTATTAATCCATTATGACCTTGTGTTTAAATAACTACCATGAAGCTTGGATATGATCCAGCGCTAAGTTTTTTGGTGTGTGGCAAAACCTCCCTTCATTTTTTATTCTTTTGCATTGCAGCTGACTAAATCATACAGCTGTGTAGAAGACTTCTGATTGTGCCCATGTTTGTTACTGTTCTTCTTTCTTTTTCATAATCACAATGTTAATGAAGTAAGAGTTAGACTCGTAAGTCTTTGCAACTCTTGATGATTGATGTGGTGTCCATTCTTTGATGGAAGTAGAATTGATATTTTTAATGTTTTCTCATACTCTTGTAGAAAATAACAGTTAATCTGGAGAGAAATTTAAAAAAATAATGGCAGTAAGAGCAGATAAAGAAAAAAACAATGTAGATAATTGAAATCTTCCTATATTACCTGCAGTATTTCATAAGTAACAATTATATACAGCTGGATAACACACCAACCAATTGAAGAAAACATTCTTCCTCAACCTCTGACACCAAACAGAAAAACTTGTCTCCTTGCTATGAAAAGAATGCTGCTCCAGATTTTCAGATGCCTTTGATCAGCAAATTCATTCAATGACTGGTCAGTCATAACTTGTCTGATGTTAGCACTGTTTTACCAGATGTTCAGAGCGGCAGCTCTACTCTTTAAAGAGTTATGTCTTTTTTGTGAAGTTGGACCAACACATGTCTTGTTTGTAAGTGTCAATCAAAAACAAAACAAAGGCAGCTTAGACTCTATAGTTCTTCTTCCTCATGTGGTGTGTAGCCATTAAGTGCAACTGGACAGGTTTCATAAAAGTGACTGAGAGGTGCTATACTCCGTGTTTTCTTTGCTGCGTAGACCCATATGTGGTAGATCAATACCCAGCTGCTGATTCATCATTCACCCTTTGTCCATACTGTCTTTGGTTAAACTAACTGGCCCCATTTGACCATTATACTGTCATGTGTTATGAGTAACACAAGGGGTGCTAGGCAACAAATGTTGGCAGGATGTTTGAAGAATGACCCATGTAGGCCGTGGTCTGCTGCTGCACACTGAACACAGCCATTACCACTGACAAGCAGCACCTATCTAGCTCATTAAGTGTTGAGCCTCTCAACTGCAGTTCAGGCAATAACACTGAAGTTTGAAATTCAGCCAAACTCTTTTTAGTAACGTATTTGAATTTGTAAGTTATTTTGATTAGCTACTACAACTTTATTAAATGATACAGATTTAAGGTAATTCATGACGTAACCGATGGTGTTTTTAATTAACTGACTGACAGCACAGTTCAGTCTTCCTACAATACCTTTTAAGAGTTATGAGTTCAGTCTTTATGGCCCGGTTTAAGAAAGGCACATGAGGATAGCACGGGAAAGCGGAAAAGAATGGTGGAAAATTAATGTAACAAAGGTGACAAATAATAAGTGGGTTCCACATATTTTTAGCAGAGTGTTATAAAATGAGCATTCTGTGTATGAGCCATGGACAGTAAGGGGAATCAGTTCCCAGAATTAATCTCGATAACTACAAATAATGCCTGCAAGCACGGTCATTTAGTACAAACCAAAGATGGAAACTCGAATAGCGTTTGAGTGTGTTCTTAGCTCATTTGACTGCTCAAACAACCGTAGCTATTTGTTTATCTATTACCCACAACAGCAGTGATTTCATGGGCTTTCCCCAGTAAAAACGCATGCCATTTTCAGTTGGTTCCAGATCACAAAACTGTTAGATGAAGCTTTGGTAGAGAGACGGCAACTTTCTTCTCCCTGCGTCGGTGTGTTACTGGCACCACACCTGTAGAAACACTCAGACAAGCAGAAGAGAGTGGCTGTTCTAAATATGAACTACTAGTTTCCCAATGATGAAGGCTCATGTAATGACAAGTAATGAAGGCTCATTACATACTGTAACTTGAGTTCTATAATCAAGGTGGAACACTGGAACATGTAACTAGTGAAACCATTATCTCAACAATGGATGAGCAGTAGTGTTGATTTTTATAGGAGGAAGCGCCATAAGGGGCTGAGCATGTACAGTACAGTACATGCAATTTTCAGGAGCACTTAGAAATGCAGATGATTGGTTAAGACTAAAGAGAACAATAGTCCCATTATGTACCATGACTGTTACCTGCATACAACCATTATGTACACGTCACAGGTAAGTGAAACTAAAAATCCATAGTTTTCCATAGCTTATAAAACACAAAGTCAATCATGCCTAAAACCAAATTTAAATCCGGGGTGGTAGACTGTATGCAAAGGCTGAATGTGTCTTCTCCAACACTACGGCTGTTATAATTTCACCCATATGAAGTGCTAGGCTTTGCAAAACAAATTACATTTGCCTAGAGATCCCAACAAAGCATACACATGAAGTCACTTGTTTTGCATGTTAGTGGTGTAGCCATCTACCAGATGGAGGTTTGACTTTAAATTCTTTGACTTACATGCAAACAACAACCCTAAGCCTTTCACAACTAAGAAAAAGAGACTAGCCCATTGCCATGCAAACAAATCACACTGCAGACTTGAACCTCTTCCATATCCTGTGTTGACAATTTCCTGCGATTTTAATCTCTTTAAGAGTAGTTAAAGCTGCCATTTCCTCCTCTTGAGTCGTCTTTCTACAAGGCAACTAAGCACTGGAATCAAGAGAATTTTGTTTTCAAATCTGACTTTTTCAGGAGAAATTGTCTTATATTATTACATTGCTAAAATGTAGTCTGCAGACGCCTATTTCATGGATCATATTCTCTTTGCTCTGTATATTTTCTTTTAAAATAGAAACAATCTGACTTTCTGTTCTTCCAGTCATTCAAGTTGTAATATAGGTGTTACTCTAAACTCAAATAGAGCCAGAATACAAGTGCATACATTTTAACACCTGCAGAGTCTTTGAAGTAGTCCTTAATTTAACCAACTTAAATGACTGCAGACGAGTGGAGCTGATGCAATACAAGTACTTATGAAGGTAGTGGACTAAATTTCATTCCAGCAGCACGCCCTCTCTCTGTTTCACCAGGTACTAAATATGCCTTTATGTCACTTTAATGTAACCTCCTCTCTTGTCTCCCTTTTCCCATCCACGAAAAGGAAAGAAAGGACTGGGTTGTTGAGGCCAATGTAGAAATGATGTTAGAAAGGACGCATTTAACAGGATCACAGGGTTCAGATGTCACTGCCACAAAGGCACCATGGTGGAGAGAAGGAGGGTGAGGGGTCAGGTAAGCAGAAAGACAATGGCCAACAGCTGTGAATGGGGATACGAGCAGAAGCAGGCAGGTGGGAAATGAAAGGGCAGTGCAAAGGGGATGTTAATGTGGGAAAGAAGGTTGTTCGCCCCACTCGAGGAGAGAAAAGCATTCCTCGTGTTGCTGAAGGTTATCAGGTTGCAGGTTGAGAGAGGCCTGGAAAAGGCAATGCAGAAACAAGCAAGCTTGTATTCAATGCTTCAATAACAGTACTTTTTTACCACGCAAGTGGCTCTGCTTTGGGGATGTCTGTCTGTCTGTCTGTCTGTCTGGTGTTTGGTGAACCCTTTTGGTCCAGACTGAACTATCTCAACATCTCCTGGACAGATTGCCTAAAAGTTTTGAACAGATATTCATGGTCCCCAGACGATGAATCCTACTGACTTGGGTGATGCCCTTACTTTTCCTCTAGCACCACCATGACATTCACATATGTGTTGTTGAGTCCAAAACATCAACAATTATGGGATTGATTGCCATTAAATTTGGTATAGGCATTTGTGTTCCCCTCAAAAGGAATTGTAATTACATAGTTGATTTTGACTACATACTTGGAAAATTTAAGTCATTCCCTGTCTCAGTTGTACTTTGTGTTTATTGCTATTTAGTGCTAATTAGCTAATGTTAGCATGCTAACATACTTAATTAAGATGGTCAATATGGTAAAAATTATCCACTTAACATCAGAATGGGAAAACTGTCATTGTGAGCATGTTGCAAGCTGATAATTAGCATTACTAACAAATTACATTCACAACATAAGTACATCAACAACAAATAACCTGATATATTTTACCAAATAAGTCTGTGTATGGAGTACCGTCATGCCCATGACCTTTTTGCTCTGAGGTGGCAGTGCCAGCCATTGAGCAATAGTGCCTGCCTCTCATGATCCATTATAAATGGAGATACAATCAAACTGAAGCTGACTAGATAAAACCTATCAAGTCCAAACATTAAAAGTGAGTTGCTCTCCCAACAATCCCACTGTAAATCCTTTCGCGTAAAATCAAGCCATAAGATTGTTCGCAGAATGCTGGATAATTGAGAGCATATCTAACGACTGAGGGTCTATGTGAAAAAACAAAATCACAGAAAAAACATGCACAGTATTTGAAGCTTTAGCTTTACTCTGATCACAGTATCAACAAGATTGCATGTGCACTCTGCAGTTACGTAAACATGAAAAACAAGATGCACTCTAATCTGTCCTGCCAGCTTTCACGGCCTTTCACTTTCTTTGGTCTAACACTTTCTTTACAACGAACAAAATGTCATTTAACAGTAACATTACACTTACACTGGCTCACCCATTTAATGTTAATTGTGGCTTCATTAATATAATGGCCCTGATAGTGAGTATCTACTCACAGCCCGAAAACTGTTTTGGATAGGTTTTCTTCAAAAACCCCCTGAAATAGCATTTTAACAAAGTTAATATAGAATAAATGACTATTATTAATTTCTTAAAAGATTATAAAACTTGTTCCAAGCCCCCTGCTTAAATCTTAGTGTTGTTACCTGAGTCTCTCTCTGTTACGCGAGGATTTTCTCTTTGATAAGAATCTATCTACACTTGTCAAGTAATACAAGTGACAACAAACTGACCATATAACCCACAGTATCAACATTTGTACACAAAATAACCTTACATTTATTGAATCTAATGACTAAGGGACCACAGGGCCTCTGCCTAATATTTGTCAGCTTAACATTTCGTAAGTCTGAGAGAAAAATATACAATATGAAAAAGGCTTAATTCCTCCTACCAAAATATCAGTTTATCTGATTGAAAATCAGTCCTTCATGATTATCTGGCCAGTGTGTCATAGTCAGTACACAGGAATGCTTTCAAGAGCTTCACTGTTAGTTCCTCCCTAACAGATAGGTTTCCATATTACCATCCGTTAATTATTCATCTATGCTCACTTGGGGCCTAAGTTAGAAAATAAAGCAAATCCTTTGGACCAGTGATACAGAATAGCACGGCGACCTCGCTGCTGAACCCTGGTGCATTGTCCATTTGTCTCCCACTGTTGGTAAGAGTGAAATTGGAGCTGAGGTGGAGATTATTTTTTGATGTATAAAACCTCTCTCGCACAGCAGAGGCCCATAAACAGCCAGTACATTGGTGCGTGTGCGGCGCCTGACGAGCTAGGTACAGTCCCTTTTGTAATGTGCAAAATGATATCTCTGCAGTGTAACCATCTCTATTACAAGGGGAAGAGATTGTCTTACGCTTTGGATTTGCTTCAGAGAGCACAACAAATGAGCTTGTGATGCTTGCTGTGGACTTGTACTGCCTATTTCTATCCACAAGAGAAGAAATGACAGATGTTAGCTATACTAGAATTAGCAAATTTGGTAGCAGATTTTCACAACATCATGTCATCAGTTAAAATGAACTCATATTAACTTAGTGACGAACTAAAACTAACTGCTAATCATAACTACTGTCAAGAGCTTAAAAATAAACCAAGGACCCCTGAGAGGTTTCTTTTTTCGCTTTGCATTAGTTTATTCATCATTTGACTTTGATAATTAATTAAAAATAAAACACATCAAAACAACAGATCAGCTACATACTATAACTGTTTATTTTAATGCATCCATTTAACAAATCGTCACAACATATACAGTAGATATGTCTTTAACAAAAACAACAGGTGCTCATGTCAGTTTTTCTTTTATTTTGGCATGAGGTCCAAGCCCTTTGGAAAGTCCTGTATGGCCTGACAACGTGCACACTTAAAAATTCAGGAAGCACTCTGGATTGTTGCAGAAAGTGACATAATCTCTGTCGTGGAAGGATGTGGAACAAGCACGCTGATGGATGGAGGAGAAGAAAAAAGAGATAATTATTAAATAAATATACTGAATTAACCGTGTTTGGACTTTGATGGCATCTGGGCATCTTGTAAGATAAGAAAAGCTGCAGACCTTGTGAAATAGTTTTTACACAATGCATGGTGCGGCAGAAGCAGTGGAAGTTAAAAATTATTATATAAAATCAATTTCTACATAATTTTTTTTGTTTTGCTGTTGATTGGAGACAGTTTCTAGTATGTATTATATGCAAGTAATAATGCAGGAGACAAGGTTACAGAAATGCCTACAAACTATTTTTGTACAGTATATAATTTCACGTTTACTGTATAATTCAAGACTCCCACCATGATGAGAGTAGGAGGTTATGAATAAAAGTATTCCATATTAGAACAGGAAGATTCATCACTTTGTACACACACTGATGTTTGATGTTTAATTATGAATGAAAAAAATATACAATTTCATATATTTCATTACTTGCCAGTGTAAACGCAGTCACATCAATCTCGTGCCCTGGGTGGCTGGTAATACTGCTGTGTTGGTCTCGTGCGTCTAGGCTGTCCATCTCCCCCACGGCGAAACTCTAGTGAACTGTCGTAGTAACCATCATCTTCCTCCTGCCATTGTACATTTGATATGGTTGTGATGTTACTGTGGGTAATCAGATTAGATGTCATTCATATTTTCTCACCTTTCCTCAACCCACTTGAATGCAGTTTAATTAGCTGCTTTCACTTAACATCAACCAACACATTATGATCTTAGAAATTATGGATGGTAAATTCTGTTATTAATATGATTTCTTTCTCCTTACCAATACATCAGCAGCAATAGGTTTGATGTTATGCAGCAGGACCTCTTCGCAATTTCCATAATCACTAAACACAACCACAGCTGTGGAGCCTGATGGATGCACAGCATCTATTCTGGCATGGTAGAACTTCATACGCACACCAAACCATAAAACCACAGACGGAAACAAACAGAAAACATATCATTTTAATACAAACATGTCCACGTGTCAAGACAAGACAATTTTAATTCAATTAATTGCAACATGACAAACAAATCTAAGACTCTGTCAACACTGTCACCGAGAGAAAATGAGTCACAAATACACTGATTATTTTTTGATGTCATTTAACATGCTTACTGTCAAACAAGACACATTTGACATTTCTTGAATACCACAGTGTATACCAGTGAATTGTCACTGTAGCAGATTTAGTTATTTTTAATTCTGCCACAAATTTTGGTCTCAGTTATCCAATATTTAGTACTTACTGTAGACAGTTTACATGTCACATCATTTGTGTACATATGTAATTTTTTTTTTTTTTTTTTTTAGTGAACTCTCTCTAACTTGATATACAGTAAGTTGAACGCATAATTCTTTCAACAATTATCAGCTATTGCTATGTTACCAATCCAGGAATAACATACCTTGCTGTCTTCCCAGTACAGTGCCAGGCACTGGTCTCCAGGTTTCCAAGCATGTTCCACAATATGACTTTTCTCTGGTCCTCGAAGACCTTGACCTCTACCTTGTCCTGACCTTCTTTTAGGTCCTGAGTTATTAGAAGTGGTTTTCTTGGGGGGCGGTTCCTTGTTGGTGGGACAAGACGAGTTTGTTGGCTTGATTGGCCCAGTTCTTTTGTGTTCCACATCTCCATTTTGGAAATGAGAAGGATCCCCTGTCATGATCCGAGAATCGCGTGATAACCCCAATTCTTGCGATGTCCCTGAGCTTCCTCCCCTCAAGTTAAAGTTTGGTGGCCCACTATCCCTTTGTCGGTCAAGGTGGTCTGAGTTTGGCCGGTCAATCTTCCCCTTCCTCCTGCTGATGTTGGTTTCTTCAGTTCTGTCTGTACGCTTATTATTTCCTCTTCCTTCCACCTCACTTCCTGCAGAATTCGTCAGTTTAGATGCGGGTACATGGTCTTTTACCCCTCTCCTATGAGACGGTCCAACCATGCTCCCACCACCGCAATCTCCATTTCTGGATCGCTGGTGGTAAGAACCGCTAAACTCCATCTGCTGCTGAGGTTCTTTTGAACGTGTGAATGTAGTCGTGAAAGAAGAAGGAAAACTCTGCTCATCTCGCATCTCCCTCCTGTCATTCTGCGATCTGTCTGATGTACCTCGTGGCCATCTCTCCTGGCCCTTCCACTGCTGGGTGTGAGCTGATGTTTGGGAGATTGTAAAGTTAGAGAGAGGCTCATGGCCAGGTTTGGGGAAATCAGTGTCCCTGTGGAAGCGAGGTGGTCTGTCATTCCTTTGTTGCCTATGGTCATAATGCGAGGAGAACTTGGTCTGAGGTGTGTCTTTGGAGTAATAGTCTGAGTTGGAGAAATTTGCTTTACTCTCATGATGTCTCTGAGGTGCCTGGCTCTTTGGCTCTGAGAAAAAAGAAAGGGCACTGCAATCAAAAACTCTGGCTAAACAATATTGAGATAAATAATAGAATTAATATTGACAAGACCACATTACCATGTACCACACACAGTTATCAAATTTAGATTAAAGCTCACTAAAAACACTCAACAAAAACATGAGGGGAACAGTAGTAAATAAAAAACAAGAAAATCATAAATAGAATTGCCCAACCATATCATCTTTGGTCAAAGACAATCAAATATTGAAATATACAGCAGTGGAAAAATTACCTATGTAGCCCAGTGCTACATAGGTCTTGACACAATCACTGAATTGAGACATTTAGACAACCTGACTTAATTCCCCTCAGCTCACAAACAGATAGCCAGATAGCAAGATAGCCATCTGTCTGAAACCAATCATGATTCTGTCCATGTTGATGTACTGTTAAGAACTGGCTTGAAAAAGTATACCAACATCACCCATGTTTAAAATCACGGAATGTGTTTCTTCCTACAATACATCAAGCAGAAACTTAAAGCTTGACTGCTGTGGACCTGAGAGAGTTAAGAATGGAATCTGGACCTGTTCACCCACCATCAATGGAGAAAACTCCCATCTTGGATTCCAGAAAGTCAAACAGAGTGCTCGGTCCGGATGGCCTTCCCCCTCCTCCTTCCTCTTCATCTTCATTTCTGGACCTGCCTCTTCCCTTTCCTCTGGCTGAGAACAACCCAAAAATAAGATTATGTAGACCCAATTAGGAACATTTCATCGATGAAACTAGATGTTTTAAGGTGTAAACCCTCATTTTAAACCTGAACTGAACTGAATGAGACATTTTACTTTCGCTAAATGTGAGGAGTAATATAGGGACACATAAAAACTTCTTGAAGATTCGATGAATTTGAAAAGGTTAATATTCTGTAGCTGACTCAGGGGATCCATGTAAACAACAACAATTACAGCTTACAGTTGTTGTCCCACATGGTTAAATAAAGTAGAATTACCGCCTCACGGTTGTGTGCCTACGACAACCGGTCAATTTTCGGTTTACATACATGTCTGTCCAGACTTATATAATATATGTAGTGAAGACTTTGAAGAAATTTAATAAAAAGGTATTAAGTTTATTTTTTGAGTTGTGATATAGGGATATATAAATACAATTGATTTGACTTGGGTTTGTTAAGATCTGTTGTTCTTGTCCTGCTGTCTACTGTATTAGTCTGTAAGATCATTGAGAGAAACAAAAAATACAGTCAAACTCCTTGTATGCGTTTACATGCTTGACCAATAAGGCTGAATCTGACAGAACGCATCACTTCATCATTTTATCCTATTAGAAATTTGTGTGAAATTTTGTCATGATTAGTGTATGAATTCTTGGATAATGACCAAAAACGTGTTTTGTGAGGTAACAGTGACCTCTGACCTTTGATCAAATTCTAAATTGTTCATCCTTGAGTCCAAGTGAATGTTTGTGCCAAATCTGAAGAAATTTCCTCAGAGAAAATGGAACGGATGTAGGAAGGGACAACCCAAAAAAATAATGTTTCCACCCACGGCCATGTGCCGGCGCGAAGGCATAAAAACCTTGGAGTTGTTAAGTAGGTTAGAGTGATGGAACAAGGTTCAAGTTGCTGCAAACTGATTGTCAGTACTGAAACAAATCCAAAACAATGACTGCAAGTAAAGTAGAATGTCCTTCTTTACGGTGTGCTTGGGAAAATAGTCGGCAGTAAAGTGTATATACAATTTGTGGTAAATGGACTAAAACAAGCCAAACCGCCACTGTGTACCTTTTAACTACGCTGTAGGTGATTTTCACTGCATTGAAAGGACCTCCACATCACTCCCCCGACCTAACTCTTACTCTGTAGAAATTGTTTCAGGCTATGGGGCAATTTTCAAGCTTAAGTGGGCAGCAGGCAGCTATGTGTGTGAGTGCGTGTGTGTGTGTGTGTGTGTGTGTGTGTGTGTGTGTGAGTGTGTGAGTGAGTGTGAATGTATGAACCTCTGGGTTGGGGCTTGTTAGATTCAGCTACCACAGGGCCAGGTCTGCTACCAGAAGATCCTGTCAGTAGGCTGTTTAGTGCCACTTCAAGGTTGTTGTTATTATCCATCAGAGCCTGCCGAGCAGCCTCCCTGTTAAAACCCATCTCCATGATGTCTCTCAGAGCACGTTCATCCACCTACACACAGTACGGGATGTGATATTAGACACAGAAGTAAGCTTCAATGGGACAGAAAGATGGAATGGATGGAAAGTGGAGGAAAAAAAAAAAAGATCCAGAAAGACCTCCCCTTTAAAGTGGCCCCGACATGGGTATCACTTTGAGTTTTCTTTTAGGTTGCATTAGTATAGATTCAAGTTTAAAACCATAATTAACACATTCCAAAGCCAAACACTACAATATCCCGTTCCATCCTATTTTTGTGTTTAACCCAAAGCTGATTGAGTTCAGCCTACAAACTGGCAGGTCACAACACAAAGCTAGACAAATGGACTGCCACTTGACTGGAAAAGCTGACCAGACCTCCAGTCAGTTTAGATTCCTACAATAACATAATCAATGCCCCCCCCAGTCTATGAGCCATGAAATAATGCTTCAGTCCAGACCAAAGAAACCAAAGAAGAATGCAGAACAACTTACAACCTTTTAAATTGCTTTGTGACAGTGAATGGAAGTCTCAGTGATGTGAGGTAAAGCCACCACCTCAACTCAGGCTTAAATTGTTTTACAGGTTTGGACCAAGTTTGACTCCTCACCAGCTCTCGGTAGTTTCCATCTTGTCTGCTTTCAGGTCTTTCAAACCTGTCTTCTCGTCTCCTCTGCTGATATGAGTCTCTGCCCCGGGAGGAGGAAGCAGCACTGGATAAATTACTGCCTGCATTTCCTCCACCTCCAAACGTGCGGGGACCCTAACGAGGAAAAGATTAGGATCAATATGGTTTTTTAATTTGAAGAGTTACTTGAATGTCAAAGGCAATCAAGGTTAAGGTGAATGCCGATAAGGAGCATGTATTTTTAAATGGTCACCAAATGAAATAGATTGTTAAAAAATTGCAGTCAACAAGAAAAACAGCAAAATCTGTTAACCTGGCAAGATGAGTGGTCCTGGAAATCAAATGTCCACCATTAAAGGTGGGAAATTAAACTAACTAACGCTAACTCTGAATATTACTACAATTTGTTGCGTAAAACAATTATTGTATGGTGTAACAGTATAATAGATTGCCTCTATAATACACAATATATTGTGAGACAAAGCAAACAATTACAAAATGGTGCTTAATATAATTAAATGCACTGTAGTTAACACAACCATTTCCATAAGATGTAAAAAAGACACAGAACCAATGTTAAGGGTTTACATACCTCTTTGGTCTTGGCCACCTCAGCAATAGCTGCTGTCCGCTGCTTTTCAAACTCATCATTCTCGTCAGTACTTTTGACCACACTGTGAGTCTGGAGAGTCTTCCTCTGGTCTAGTTCTCTGCTGTCTACTTCATCCTTCCTTGCACATTTCTACAGGGACCAAATAGAGAGAGTAAAAACATGTCTCAAAGGTGCTCCTCAATCATGTATAGTCCTTTAAGAAAGGAATCAATGCACTTGATAATTTCTGCATTTTGCAGAATCACATTAGAGTCATACTGAAGTTACCTGCAGTGTTCAAATTACACTCTAAAATTTTGTTGTAGCAACCAGTAGCAACTCAAATCCCAAACCTGCCTTCCAGCCCACGGTTAATGTTTTGAAACTCAACTGTGAGCTGTATTGAGTTTCAAAAATATCAACAGTGACTTCGGGAGGAATGAGATGGAAACACCACACTTTCTGCAGCTGTTTCATGACAGTAGAAAGTGATGGTTCAGTCAAAGAAGTCTGCAACTGACTGGGGCAATGACCTTTCCTTCTGAGCAGATTCAGCATCTTTGTGTTGCATTGGCAATCCCAGCAAAGTAAAGTCATAGGCGGCAGGATTAAAAAGCCAGCGGAGACTGATCTGAAGACAAGGAAAATGGGCAGCTGATAAAAAGGATGCCAAAGATGCCAAATGTATTATGTGTTAAAAGGATAGTTCACCCAGTTTACAATAAAAAAGACATTATCACAATAAATCCTGGTGGTATCTAGCTATGCCAATACTCGGGATTTTTTTTGCTCAGGTTTTTGAGATTGCCACCGCAAAAACACAAACCTGGCCTGTAGACTGTTTACTATTTTTTATATTTGGTGGAACAGTTACCAAACATGAATGTCTGTGAGCTCTGTAGATAAGCCAGGCTGACGAACACATGGGCAAACTGATTTTGAAAGGGCGAGGCATATAGAACTAACACCTATCTGCATACCTTGATATCGTTAAAATTGACTGATAATTGAGGTAAATTAGGGCTGAACGATGTGCAAAAAAATCATAGATTATTTTGACAGATATTGTGATTGTGATGAGTCATGATTTTACTGGCAATAGTAATTTTTGCATTTCATTTTCACTGAAAAAAATACAAAAGTGACGATTTTGTGAATTTTTGCAGGGATCTGTACCAAACAAGCATGTGCCCTTACGTCTGTAGAATACGGTTTGTAGGCCAGGGCATCTCTGTAGCACCACAATGCTTAATTTATAATGGTATGAATTTTACCTTTACCAAAAAATTGCAGCTCCTGCAATTTGGATATTGCACTTGGCCATATTGTGATGTCGATAATATTTCAACTAATTCTTCAGCCACAATGTAAATATGGTGACTTAAACCTGCATGCTACTTTCTTTCAGTGCTCTCAGGTGTACCTTGAAAGTCTGGTGAAAATCTTTTCAGAGCATGAGGCTAATAATTCTATTGTCTGATGTACACTAAATTAAAGTCTTCAGGGGAAACAAAATGTCCAGAGAAAAACCCACCAACTCATCTCACTTTTTAAAATTCCTGCTGTGAAGCATGAAGGCGGCAGCTCCATACTGTGAGAATGCCTCTGAGAAGTAGGAAGTGGGAGAAGTGGAACTGATTGACTGATAGAACACAGAGCCAAGGAAAATGCAGGCACAGATTGAAGAGAATCTGCTTCAGAGTGCTAATTGCCTTGGAACAGGGTAATATTTATATATAACAACCTTAAGCAGACATTCAATCAACACTAGTCCTGGAGTGACCCAGCATTAGAAATATAGTTAAACTGAAAATCTAGAAAATGTTGAATGAGAATTCCTAAATTCTCCTCATCCAAATTTACAAAGCTTAAGCAAATTTGGAATTCAGAGTGGGTGAAAATCCAAAAATCCAAGTGTCAAGCTGATACGGCTCTATCCCACTCTGAAACTGTGACCCCGCAAAGGAAGTAGTGACTCAGGCTGAGTAGTTTTTATGAGAAATTACTGTGTTTCATTTTCTGTAAATAGCAATGAAAACCAAAAAATGTGTAAAAATTTAAAGTGGTTTAATAATTTCTCAAGGGACTCATTTATTATTTTTCAGATAGAATATTGTCAAGAAAAGGGACATCAAGGCCAACTCCTGGAGCCAGGCCTGGGTCAGGCTACTCGCATACATTTCTGAGCTGTTACTGTCAATCAACAGTACCCCTGACTTCTATTAAATCACTGGTGAAGTCTTATTTTCATAAACTTGCATTTTCCTGATTTTATGTTTTTGTTATTTTATTTTATATTCCTGCTTCTGGTTTATTGTTTTCTTCCTGTGTTTATATCAAATAAGCACATTGCAACTCAATTTGAAAGGAGCTCTATTGTAAATTTTATTTTTCCTTACCTGTCCAAATGGCACAAAAGGAGGTGGTCCACCTTCTGCTCCAATGTTACTCCTGCTGTGTTTTGCCAGACTCTGCAGGTTTAATGGTAAAGGAAGATCGTTCTTACAAGCAAAGAAAAAATATTATCCTAGCAAGAGTAATCTAGCAAGGTGGTGGCCTTTTAATACAGAATTTAAATGATTACCAACATCTGAATTCCATATTTTTTAGCAAAAATTAGCTGAGCCATCATAACAAAATTGACCCTCACCCTTTGTAGTTCCCATTTCTCCACCATGTGATCAACCTCTCCTCCAAGGACAGAGATTTTTGAATCATCAAGTAGCAGAAGACCATTTTTAACCTGGACTGTACCAAGGAGCTTTACCTTTGTTCCAGGTGGGGTATTAAGACTGAAAAACAAACACAAAAAAACAATAAAAATGTATTTATGAAAGTATGCTTCATATGTTTATGTTTAACCAACTCTTAAATTGTAAACACATTCAAGGGATTAAGACATTATAACTGCGTATAACAAGCCCCTCACCCTACTGCCTTACCTATACCACTTTATAAATCATATGGAGCAGCGCCAGGGGGCGGGTGGCGAGGCTAGGAGAGACTATTAATAATCCCAGCTGCTCACCCATCCTCATGGTAAATTAAAAGCCCCTCTATCTCATCAGGCCTGATAAGGCCTCTGCCTCTCTCATTACGAAAGCACAGGGACTTAGAGGGATTTCCAGCTACTGATGCCGGATGCCAAAGCAACAATTAGGGATTTCACTCAAACCTCTGGGATAGACGCTAGCGGCCTCATGATAGCGGCCGATGCAGAAGTGAAGCCCTCTCTATCCTCGATTCAATCACGCACAAGCGCATACATCCAATCCTACAAACACACTATTCACCCTCTGATCAATGTTGCTACTTAATGCTTGATTGTCATCCCTCTATCAGTCTCACACAATGAACAGTTTTGTAATCCATCTCGTCCTTCTTTGCCACTCACTCATGGCCTCACGCACACTAAAGCGGACACTTTCATAAGAAACACTAACCACCGCTGTTGGTAGCCAGAGTGTGTGTGCAGCTCATAAAGAGGGGATTTGTTCTGTTCTCTCCTCTCTTCCTATCAGGAAGTCAAGGCCCACATTCTGGCCACTCCACCTGTACAGACTGGGTTGTCTCCATGGCAGCAGTCACCAAGGCCACCGTTGCTGGGATGGAGATGTAATTAAGGCTGGAAATTGTTAGATCAGCTGCCACCGTGTGGAAATTGCAGATAAAGGGAAAATTGAGGCATGTGGTGGGGTGAGAGTGTTGACAAGGAGGTGAAGGAGAAGGGTGTGTGCAGAATCTTACACATTTGCTTTGAATATATGGGGAACTGGCTAAATAACACCCTGGTTTGTATCTGTGTTGCTACTAAAACTTTATTTTTTACAATTATTTATTTTTAAACCAAGGTAACTAATGTGATTTTTTTACCAGTATTAAACAGTGATTTTAACCTTCCCAAACAATTGCAATACAGTACATCCAGTTATTTGCAGTAAACTTAATATATTCGTAAATTTAATAAAACTGTTATATGGGTACCTGATCTTAGACAGGTGTTTAAACTCCAATCCAACACAGGTGGTATGCCCATCTGTCATTTGTAGACGCAGCATTCTAGGCGCACCCTGGGATTCCTCATGGTCTTTAGGAGCTGAGATGTTCCTCACCTTCTGCACCTGGAGAACACATGGACCCTCCAACTGGCCATGTGCAAGAGACAACAAAAGAATTCTGGCTTAGAAGCCAATTCAGCGACACGTGGGGAGGATTGCAATAGTGAAATACGAGCAAAATCGAAGGCATCTCAAAACAAAACAAAACAAAACAAAAAAACCTCTCTCCATTTGGCATACCACTGTCAGCAGTGGTTTATTTATTCCTCTAAACTGCTTAATGGCTTACCATTAATTTCACAGTGACTATTTTATTTAAAAGCAATTATGAGATCTATCCACTCAAATAATGATTTCTATTTTAGTGAAAAGAAATGTGTAAAATGTGTAAATGCAATCTACATTAAATACTACAATCTGTATGTAGTGTATTGTAATTTTTAAACCTCAAATGGCATTCACTCTTTCAGACAAACTATGCACTGTAGAACGCAGAGTGCAGAGTGGCTGAGTGGCTGAGTGTATGACCAGGGTTACATGAGTGCCCTTCTTATTCTGAGGCTGAAAGGAGCCGGGGTTAAGCTCATAAAAAAAATGACATGTTTTAATTACATGTCTTAATCCTCTGACAATATATGGAACATTTTCTCTCCAGCTGCTCAGCTCCAGTTTCACAGGTGAAGAAGCAGTTCTTTGATCCTCGTTTGTTAGTGTGTTAGGGCCATCTAGTGGCACTAGTAAGAACTGCATTTCAAATGTTAATTTCATCATGCAGTGAAGTGGCTTTCAGCTGTAAAAAGAAAACAATGATCACAACACATCATTTCCCAATAAGTTTCATAAATGTAACACTGAAATGACCAAATAAGATTTTCTGGAACCACTCACCTTCTCAGTTCTTCCACTATTGATATCAGACGGTAGGAATTTTCTTCCAGTAGACCTAAAATCACTCTGCAAAGGAGATACTGCTTAATTTAAACGAATTAAATAATGTGAGAGGCATAATGAAATGAATAATGTAATAGAGTTTGCCTTCAATAAATTCCAAAAATTTATTAACCTACACTGTACTGTGCCTCACATGTATTCATTCACATGTTAGGGAGGAGCCGCTGTACCCGCAGTCGCAGAAATGGACATCATGGAGCCAATTCAAAGCAGGCAAGTAAACATTTGGCAACTCTGCAGTACTTGCAGTACCATATAGTATATATTATAGGGTGTAATAGACGATTTAATATGTAGTTACATGGATTACTGAGTTCAATCAAAATTGGTTTAAAAATCTTACTGTTTTTAAGCCCCTACATGCTCCAGTGCAAAGTTACTACATGTTGGTTCAACCAGGTAAGCAGTAATAAGTCCAAGGGCAGGCTGAGATCTTTTGGCAGCAGGCCAACATTTAAGGTCAAGGCTTTTGCAGTAAATGCAACTACTGTATGCTCTAGAATTGTCAGCTACTGTAGGTTGGGGAATCAGTATTATTGTCTTATTTGCATTCCTTATAGGCTCGCATACTTAGAGAAGAGCATTACAGGTTCTACAACTCTTTGTGATTCTTCTTTACTTGTTAAAGTTTTTGTGTTTGCATCTCGTCTGTCTATATTACCCTTTTTTGTTTTTGAAATGTAAAAAATTATTCTTATCATTAACATCATCATTATTATTTTTTATTAACTAATCATAATGGTTGCATTATAGTTGTCTCTATATGACATGAAAATGAATAGGTCGGTGGGCAATGGGCTGGATTTAGATTGCTTATTAAAGAAGAAAAGGGAGATAATTTGATGTCAATGTGCATGATACTCTGTCTTATTAGAATGTACGGTAGCTGCGTACAATCAGTGTACATTTGAAAAGCAATGAATACCTAATAAATTACCACAACCTTTAAAAATCATTTCCCAAAACAGTTTACATTGCAAACCCAAATACAAAGCAGACTCATCTTAAACTGGAACTACGATAATTCATATGTAAAACTTTAAAACTAAAACTAAAACTTACGTCAAGTGCAATACGAATAATGTCACTGTGTGGTATTTTCTCAGCAGATCCTTTCAGTTCTGCTATGCCTTCATCACTGAGGTACCTGTAATATGACACACAAGGTGGAGAGGGAAGTTGATGCAGTTAGCGGAAGTTTTCTAGAAGTAGGTGAGCATGTCTAGCCACAATAATGTTGAAATATTAAACGTTTCAACAGAGCATCTATCCACAGCTGTTCAATCGAAAGAAATCGTATAGCGTAGACAATTACGTCTAAAACACAGTTCGGTTAACAACTAAATAAGGCGTTTTAACAATGTTAAAACCTTTGAATTTTTACAATTTTCTCAGCAATTTCAAATTAAATTTGTTTCACCACCTGATAAGACTTAATCGCGTATTAGTAAGGATTTATTTTACGGCGGGAGGACCGGTGATGCAGAGTTAAGCCCTCAGCATCTTTGGAAAGGTTATACCATGGGCCAAAAACAGGACCCCCTCAGAGGCAATGTTAAATGTCCTTAAATTTTGACGCATCTGTATAATATAACACTACTAACTGGGTTTAATTTAGCCTAAGAGAAATAATGTAAACTCCAGTAACCAGTAACTCCAGTAATCCCATTAACAAATATGCAAAACTGGAATGGGGAAATGTTTGTAGTCGGATGTTTTGTAGACGAAGATGGGCTACAGTCAGCACTCTGATACAGCTACTGTACAGTAATGCCGGCTGCCATCAAGTTCTGAATTTCAAAAGCACTTTAAGTTTTTGACTTTAACCAGGTCGGCGCTCGAACGACTGCCTCCGCTGGTATCTTTGACCACCCCTGCATGTGACATTATTACTACTCAACAGTTAACGCAAACTGTAGCGTCAACAGTTTGTATTATGTTAATGGTATGCTATGTGTGTATTAGCTAGCTAACATTATTTATCTCGCTAGCGCCTCAGCGAGTGAGCCTTGTTTTCGCTTTCGGTAAACCGATAACCTTGCAACAATCAGCACAACTTAAAGTGGCCGCGTGTACTTCGGAAACCTTGCGAAAATCGAATGTAAAGATATAATAAATAGTGCTATTAGCCAAAACCAATCTGGCACCTCAGTAAGTTAGCTAGCTCCCTGACATTAGCTACCATGCTACGTACCAGCCCTCTTTCGTCAGGGAATCTGTCAAATCGGTCATTTTCGTCCAAACCGTAGATGTGTAAATAACGATACCAGTAGGTTTACAATGAGCACATGTGGATAATGACTATCTGATTCTGTAATGCATATTCTCCTCCTGACAACGATAATGCTCGCTAATACGCAAACCGAACAAACCTACGTTACGTAGGTTCTACAGGTATGGCGTGTCGGGAGGGTCAAAATACTTTCTAATATTTCTATTGCGTTTTTTAAATCTATTTTTTTTTGTGGATAGGTTTTCAGCTTAGATTAGGATATGTAAAAGGCTTTGGTTGACTTGCTTCAGAAGAAAAGACTGTGAAACATGCAGTGGTAAAGAGCAACCTCTTCTTACTGTGGGACTTTCTGATCTCATGGCGAATTCAGTGAGTTGGTGAATTGCCGTTGTAATATAGATGGAGTTGCATCTGTCGTTGTTAGGCTTACTTGGGACAGGCCAACGCCAGTCCGAATCTAGCCATCAGAGTTAATTGGCTCCCAAAAGGGATTTAAATTCTATCCCTTTGGCGCTACATTAAAATGTTTACGCATTTTTCAGTGAACTGATGCCCATTAAATTCGCCAAACTAAAACCCCCTTTATCCTAATGAGAATAACATGAGTTTATATCCAATAGCGACTGCTGGGAATTTTGAGAGCAAACCCGACATTGCCTTCTGCATCACGAGTAGTCCTATTATATGCAGTTTGCACAACCACCATTATTATTCTGTATATTCATGGGTAATATATGTACATATAAATGAAGAAAAACATACAGCTCACTGTACTGTACTTTAAATTATAATAGAACTGTACTAACTAGTACTTTGGCACATACAGAAGGAAAAAGGATTATGCTTGTGCAGTTGTCTTCCATAATCCCATGTGTTACATTGTTCACATTGCAATGTTGTCTATGGAACAGTCAGATGTGTAAGAAATTTAATTCTACCATTTGGTTAAATTTTAGTTTAGTGTTCAGGAGGCCATTCCAACCAAGTTCAGTGTGTCCATCTGTACCAATTCTTGGCCCAGGCTTTGGGCCACAGATTTTGGGTATTGATTTTGGTACCAATTTGTAAAGCAGTCCAAATGGGCCATCTGAGGATGACTGGTCACAAAGGGCCCACCTGCAACCAGCCTTGGCTCCAGTAGCAACCCTCAGACACATAGAAACATATGGACCCCAGTAACAAATTGAAGCACCAGGCCATCTCTGACTGGCCAGGTTGGCCGGAAAGCTGTCTCTGAAATTTCAGTGTGGTAGAAACGACTGATTAGTTAGGTTACTTTCTCTCTGTTTAGTTATGGACAACTCTTTTCTTAATTAGACTGTTGTAAAGAGTAAGTAAAAAATCAAGTGAATTTACTTGCAAGTATTGTCGTCCCCTTTTATCTCCATGTCTATATAGATTGCAGTTAGGAGCTGGGCAAGAAGTGTGTATTTAACGGTAGAGTTTAGTATTAAAGATTCAGTTCAACCAAATTAGAGCAAAAAAAAGTTTCTCACTCACCCCAAGTGGTTCTTGGCTCTGCAGATAGTTAGAGATTTATGTGGGCGGGTTTTCACCTGAGCTATTGATAATCTTACAGAGTGTCCAATATGACATTATTAATTACTTCTTTAGTTTTGTTTAGTGAAATTTGTCTGGATTGGCTTGTCATGTCCATACACTGGGCCGAGGTGGTTTAAATGTTTTACCAGAGTTTTATCATGCTTCCGGTGATGAAAACAATTGAATGGTGATTACAATTTACTTTTTGTATGTTTTTGGAAAGCATTACCATGCATCCATTTCAGAATGGTTGTGTATTTTTATAGCACTTCCATATTGTGAATGAATTTGTGAAGGACAAATGACACTGTACCGTATAAAATCTGTAAAAAAAAAAAAAAACGAGGGTCATGTGTCATGGTTTTGTTATCAATTAAAAAACCCAGACTTCAAATGTAGTGACAGTGATTTTAATTGGTACCACAAGATGGCAGTACATGCACACTGAAATGTTAATACAGTGCCTACTACAGATATACACGTTTCACAAGATTTATAGCAGTTTTTACTCAGAAGCTCCAGCAATAGAAATGGGACTGTCCAGTAATAAAGTTTTATTGTGAGGATAACATCTCCCTTACTGAGTCAAAGTCTTTAAGTTTAATTCTGACACTCTTGTCTCATGGCCAAGCTAAACAGAACATTTCTGATGTCACCATTTTTTTTATGTTCATTCTATGTTATTTTCTCAAATGATTTAGTAATTGTTCATTGTTTCAATGCATGCAATGGAAGACCTTGATATAAGGTGGAAATGTGTTGTTACGGGCCCAACCACTGCACTTAAATGACATTTTTTGTTGGGATACTACAGATTATAAGAATAAATAAAACATGCCCACATAGTTCAGTTCTTCAAAACCCTGTGTAAAAAATAATCATTCAAACTCTGTTCTTGTCTATGACTTTAGTGACTTTAATACACAATATTTTCTCTAGAAAAACTAGTCTGAATACCCTTGAGGCTCATTTTAACAACCAGTACTCTATTCTTAGAATTGTTCATGTTCATGTTTTTTAATATTATCGCAATGTTGCCTTGAAATACTAATAGCAGAGATCAATGTCGTTATCATACAAGACAATTTGAATTTCTAGTATTTGGCATTTGGGGATTTTGAATGTATATCCTTGTGGTAATTCTTTGACCGATTATGAAGGGTATATCTCTCATTGTCTGAGAAAATTAGCAAGGCACAACAAGGCTTGTGTTTGGCTAGATCAAGAGTGTTAACTCACTACTGGCAGCCACACGGACAACTTTTCAGGGACTACAGCTAAAGGTCTTTAAAGATAACAAGATTTCAAGAGGTTGAAAAAAAAAGAAAGTCAATTTTGACTTCACAGCTGAAGGTTTCATTCAGTGGCGACATTTGACTTCGAATTTTGCCTTGAAAAATAAAAACACATTTTAAATTCAAAATGTGAATGGCAAATCTGTTTTCAGCAATTCACTTACAAGCCATGCTTATACAAATCTCATTCTTTCTATCAGTTTACCTATGAGTGAGAAGTTGTCCGATTCAATTGCGTTCTTGTAAATTGACATAATAATAGTGGAAGTATAATTATACTGAATTGCTCCTCCACTTGTAAAAGATTGATGCTTGAAATATAGCACTTGAGCAAATTACATGAGTTAGGAGACAGCTGAAATCTGTGACCTGTTGTCTGTTTGCTAAGTATATACTGTAGGCCACTTATTTTTGCCAGTGGCCAGAATATGTTCCTGGAAAAACTGTAAGTCAAACTTACAACCAACTGTTGTTAAATTTGTAACTGTCAGTAGGCTACACGTCTAATTATTACTGGAGTCTAGTGCTGAGTTTTTAAAAGGATTTGCAACTTTTCCCAGCCATCCAGAAGCACAAAGCCAGTGGTAAGGTTAATACTACATGTGGCTTTTTAACCTAATGCCATCATTAGGTTACATAAACTCTATTGTCCTCAAGAAGAACGTTCTGCATGATCAAGCGTAACTGCTGAATGACAACATCAACTGTAGAACAGCTTATAAAGAGCATCCACCAAGAGCAGTCTCTAATATCACGTGGTTCACTGTCAATAATCCACACAATTAATATATTCACCTATAATTCATGAGTTTCACTAACAAGGACACAAAGGTTTCTTATTGGTTGGATTTACATTGAAGAACTTTCTCTGATACTGTCCATCTTTGGGGAGCAAATTATGTTTTGAGTAGAACACATGAGCTGAAAACCAACAGTGTAAAGTACTTTTAGACTTTCACTGTAAAAGCTCATTTTGAAAAAACAAAACAAAATGGCCAGCACCAGCCAGCACCAGTTTATGTTCAAATTGACGCATCCCATGAAAGCCTGCATTTTCTAAAATATGCAGAAAATTAACTTTATACCTGACAAGTGAGTTATATTAATTTGGTTAAATGATCCACACACAGATGTTTTTTCTCATCTATGATTTGTTGTGCAATTTCAAAATACAGTCATTCCATTTTAAACGTATCAACTGTGCATAGCAGGCCTTATATGACCCGTCTTATATTTTGTCTTGTTAATCGTGTAGCACTGAAACAAAGTTTCCATTCCCAAGAACTATTTTAATAGTTTTTAGGTGTGACTTGAGCTTTAAAATTCGGCACATTCACTTTTGTTGGATGCCTTTGTGTTACATTTGTTTTTGGCAACTCGCATGGTTAGTAATTTGTGTTGATTAAATTGTGCCCTGTAGTTGAGTCTAGACCGTTAAGTTTTAATGGTTTTAAAGCTGCGGTTTTAATCATTTCTATCCGGCATGCCATGCATAACTGCAGACAAAGTGTTGCAATTTCTGCGAACCCAGTTAAATCCAGCTTATACACAATCGCACCAACGGGAGACCCAGGACAATTAAAACGAACAACCCTAGCGAGAAGTACGTCTGATTGACAGCTCACTGCGGCCAATGAAATGCCCTTTCAACTGTAAACAGAGGGGGATGTACCAACGACGAATACATGTTTGTGCCTCAGAGGATGCTATTGGTTGGATTAAACACACGGAGCCGACGTCCTCATCGCGCGGGTCTGTCAAAAATATCTGCATCATAAATTTATTCGGCTGACACTTCACCGACTACTTGTAATGATTATGTAGCTTTCGGTTGATAGCCGGATAAAATTTTTCAAATGAAGAAAACCGTTGTGTAATATACCGCACTCCTGCCGTTAGCGGATATTCAAGCATTACGTGACAGTCCATAAATTGGATTAGCGCTAAGTAAAGCCACCGGTGAATGATAGTTTAGCAAACTTGCTAGCTAGCTAAACGGACTGTTGGGAGTGAAGATAGGTATGGACTTCTCTGATTTTGACAAACTGGTGGAATTAGCATTTGTGTGTTAATCCGCGTTAGATGTCCAGCCAATTCAAGACAAATCGGTAATTTTATAGATAATTCTGCGTGCGTCGACCATCACCATTTTAAGGTGTGTGCTATCGTTACAGACAGTTCATACGAGTGAAACGTTCTTGACAGCTACCAGCTCGTGAAGAAGGCCTAAGTTTAACAAAATGGATAGTTATAGTCAGCGGTTTGAATCCGGACGGGACAGTAAATCTCAAAAGAAAAAGGGTTCTTCCCACCATAGCACGTCATGTTACGATGAAGGAGACCGCAAACCAAAGTTTGTAAGTATGGCAGACTAAATAAACGTTTGTTTTATCTTAGCTGTATGGTAGATACATGGTGATGTATGGTTCCTGTCTTTACATAACGTTTTCTCTCTTGTCTCTTATACCACCTGTGGATACAACAAATACACACACACACACACACACACACACAAAGTGCAAAACCCGTTAGGAAACTAGCTGCAAGTATCGTAACCTTTTTCATTCATATATATTCATAAATATTTTTTAGCGTTTCTCTTATAATAGTGAAAAGATGAATGACTCTACCTTGAAAGGTATGTGAAAGTGATCATGAATTATTTTCACTCTATTTACAATTACTTAAATTATTTTTGGGTAATTAGAGCAGTAGAACAGTGGTGGTGATATTTTTGACCATGCAAACTTTCTCTGTTAACAGTGACCGTGACTGTTTATTGACTTTGCTTTGCATGTGGGTAGTCAAAAGGTTAAATTTAGCACAGGGTTTAGCCCTTACACTAATCCCTGTGCTTCCCACTACTACAAACCAATCAACATTCAGTCTGTTTGATATTTGTCTGCTGTATTCTACTGGGAGGTATAGGGAAATTTTGCAATTTGAACAAAACATTACCATTATTAGGGGTCTCATTTTCAAAGCAGTCAGGCTTCTACTACCAACACACACACACACGTAACCCCCTTTCAGACAGTAGACTTGTGTATGACACAGATCTACTTAATGAATGCTCAACCTGCATTTGACCCCATTCTTATGAGAGTGCTACTACAATTTAATTCCTTGTCACCACTATTCAGAAATTCTATTCTACAGTTGTAGCAAAGGTCTGTGTCGAAATGGCTTTTCAACCCATACTGTTAATATCCACTCCCACTGATGAGCTGTTGGCTAAATGTCTAACATTTACTATCCCTAATTGAAAGACCTGTTGACCAACTAGGTTGAGTGTTCAGTGCTGGTTGAAAGTGGGGTTACAGAGTCTTTGTTTGACCTGCATCATTGCAGAGTATTAATAAGTAGCTACAATGTTAAAGATGAAGACAACAAATATTGGTAGCAAAATAGTTTCTGTCGGAGGGTTTTCAAGATTAAGTCAATTGAGATTTTACGTGAAAGGTTTGTTCAGATCTGTGTGACTGGTGGGGAATCCTAGGCATTTAACCTCTGTAGGGCTGATAACACATTGAGAGTTTTTGAGGTCATGTTTTGAAAATGGCAAAAAGATCAGTGTTTTACATAACCATGTCCCTTTTATCATTTAATTTAAAAAAAAAAAGTAGATAAAATTTAGATTCAGAACAACTTTTAACCTTGAGCATGAAAGCTAATTTTTGACCTTGGAAATAATATTTGACAGAACTATTTTATCTGAAGATTAATTACTAGCTTTTTCTGAAGCTTTCTACAGTAGCTCATGGTTTTGATCTGGAGATGGAGTTTGTGCAGTTGTCATGGAGATGGCTTAGTTGTCATCACGTGACATCCCATATATGACCACCTTTTATCTCTTTTTGAAAGATTATTGTTTTTGGCATTTTGCATTTATTTGACAGTTGAGAGTGTAGAGAGAGAGACAGAAAATTAGTGCAGAAGAGAGGGATTGACATACAGCATATGACCCCCCCGGCCAGGAATTGATCTGTGGATTTTGAGGTCATGCGGTAACCATTAGGCCCCAGCATCGCCCCTCCTTTTATCTGTTGACTATTACGACAACAGCGCTATCTCCATGACAACTAAGTGAACTCCATCCGTTGATGATGACTGTGAGATGTAGCTGAAAGCCATGGGGAAAAACCTAGTAAGCAGACCTTGATTTGAGATTATTTTGTCAAACCTGTTTAAAACCTAGTAAATTTATACTAAAATACTGCAACTACCACACACTCCAGACTAGGGGTCGACCGAGTATCCATCTCCCTGATTATATCCAGAATTCAGCATTTTTACGACTATTGGAATTGTTTTAAAAAAAAAAAAATCTAATTGTTGATAAAAATAGATTAATTTAAAAATGTGCTCTGATGCAGCCACATCTGTCTGTGTAGTCACCACCATTCTTGAAGAATGTCCCACCCACAGCACTATCTGATTTGTTACATGTCACAAGTAATAGCCTATCAGCACTGAAGGCTGTAGGGCAAAGATGGGCACAGACAAATGCGTTTGCAGACTGGAGCAGCCCCGCTGAGTGAGCGGAGCTATGTGTAAGGTATGGCTGAGCCTTAAGGCCGCAAATGTTGCTGAAGTTGCAGTAAACATAACAATCCTATACGCTGTAGTTGCAAAAAAACCCACAAACCTATGAACAAGTTAATTGGTTGATCCAAGACACACCAAGCAAGAGAGAGCAGGAGAGCGAGAGAGAGAGAAGCCATCGCTAACTGCTAAGCTAAAGTAACTAGCAGATCTGAATAGCATGTAAACAACAGTGGAATTAGAGAGAAAGTCGCTAAAAGAGAGTTTAAATGTACAGGGGGTAATTAGCTGCTCTAATGAAGAAAATAGCGAAATTAGCGGGGTTGACATAGAGCAGCAAAAAATGCAACCAGTACCAGCTACCAACTATTGGCCACTGGAAATGAGACAATATGCTTAATGCAGCATGTCAGCACCTGAATGGCCACTCATTACTGTTACTTAAAAGAAATGTTACTCAAGTAGAAGTAGTATTATTTGAGTAAACATGTACTCTGTTAAAACTACAAACTAAATTGGTTAAAATGTACTCTGAGTAAACATTACTGCATTTAATTTTTAAAAGGAGGAATGGGAGGGGTAAATTACGTTATATGGTGATAATAATATATGATAAAACTATTAAATTAAAGAACATTGGTGCGCTACCAGGCATATGCACATTGGTATTTTTCTACACCGAAAGCAACCAATAAAATGCAGGCAGGCACTTTGAAGCCTGTGCATGCCACTGATAATTACAAATATACACAATTGGCTAAAAAATTTATGTCATTTAATCCAACAGTCCTGCAATAAATCCTCCATTCATGAAGTTCATAATGTTCAGTTCTTATTAAAATTGTTTTAGAGAGTTGTCTAATCAACTGTAAGATCATTTTGGAGCATGTATTGTGTGGTGCTGCTGAGCTGTATTGCATTATACAGAGAGGTGTTTCTGTTATTTAGCCTACCTTCATTGGTATAAGCGGGGTGGACAAAATAATAGAAACACTTTTTTCATTTTTAACGCAAATGCATATTGGTTTCAAATATCAGTTATCAGTCTCCTTGATTACTACTAATTGGTATTATAATCAGCCCTGAACAAATCATATCGGTCTACCCCTCATCAAGGCTTTGTGTAGAAGGTTTACTGTAAAATAAAAGCTTACAAGCTTTTACTGTGAAAATCATAGCAAGTGTTGTGTTTGCCCTTGAAAACATATTCCGATTGCTTTTCATGCTGTTGAGTTACTCTTGGCAGCACTTTTTATTTTTTATTTTTACTGCTGTCAACAACTGTAAAAAGCATAGCATCCTTACCTGAGTTGAACTAGACATTTCACGCTAGCTGACAGTGGTGCTAGTTATTGTCCTTTTTAATATACTAACCAAAAAACAGTACACTGTACACTGAGGCCATGTTGCCTTGAATTTCTAAAAAAAAAACCCAAAATGCTCTTCTCACGGTTTTGTTGTTTAACTATTAGAAATACACAACCAAAGAACATCTTTTTACTTATTGTCACATGTACCTGTGATGTTACAGTTTAGTCTTGACACTTTTAATCCATCTCTCATCAGATTTGTCTAACATTTATAACGTATAACTATTATTATAATAACCCAAAACACACTGTAAATATTTTTCACAGTGAACAGCACTGATTTATTTAGTTAACTGTCACCCCAATAGGTGGCACTATAATACCACAATATAAATTATAATTGATAGAAAGTAGATTTACCATTAACGGCCACTTTAATGACACACGTGGAATGGCTGTTTTATCGGGCAGAACATTATAAAACTGAAGAAAAAATGGGAAAAAAAGGACTGTTAATGAATGTTAATGTAGTGAGTTAATGTTTTTAGATGCTATTTTTGGCCTTCTTAGGTAGGGTAAAACAGGATACATCATTGTCACATCGAAAATCAGTTGGTTGTCAGTTTAAGCTCTGAACAGGTTTTATGGTCTCGTTAATGTAATGGATGTTTAATATTTTTGTTCTATCTGAATCATTTTTTGGGGGGGGGTTAAGTGTTAATGAGCAATATTACTGAATTTTGGTGCTCAAATAAGCAACTGTAAATGAACATTGGGAAGAGAAGGAGCAATGTCAATCATTAATGAATTGTATTTCATCAGCAATTATGTGTGGTTGTCAAGTTTTTTTTTTTCCACTAAAGCCAGTTCCTTCATCTAACTTTTAATTATTGAATTTACTTTGCTGAGTGGCTTCTCAATCAGTGTCATTTATACTGCCTGGGTGGTAGTGCTGAAATGATCCAATTGATCTGTCAAGCGACAGAAAATGAAAATTTTAAAGAGAAATTCCACATTAAATGTTGTGTGGAGGAAAAGGCTTGTGGTACTATGTTCTAGGTTAAAGTTTATCGCACTACTAACTATGTGTCTCTTACACTTACGAAGACGTTCACCTATGTACGAAATATCTACCAACGTTATTTATAAGGGTATTTCTGCAGGAAATGTGCATTTTTAAAATGTCAGATATCTTGACTTAAAAATCCATAGTTTTAAATGTTTACTTGTACTTAATACTATGCAGTACAATTGTTTCAGTAGTTGGTTTAAGTGATTTGCCTTGTCATTTGCAGCCATTCTGGGCGTGTGCAATTGCTTGAAGTCCTAAAAGTTAAAAAACAAAAACATGAAGACTAAGCAGTGTAGTTAATGAAAGTTCCAAAGACTGAGAGATAAAGTTTTCAAAATCCGATGTCTATGAATGCTGTCTTGTTTTGAGTTGGGTCTGGGGTCTTTTTAATTTTTGTTTTTCCATGATCTCCGTGAGGCATTCCTTTTCTGTTGTGGATTACATGTGCAGTGTTTTATAAATCAGCATTTCTGCTACAAGCGCTGGATTCCTTGTCTCAGTTAATTGAAAAAGATGTTATCACAGTTTAATTAAACAAACAGGGTGATAGTGGAAAGTAAAATGAATTAACTGACATTTACAAATTGCTGTTGTTTGGCCACCCTATTTTGTCCATTAAAACAAAAGATTTGCAATAGCGAGATCTTGAATAACTTACTAAACACTAAGACATTGCTGGCTAACCAACTGCCCCAATAGCTTGCTTTATGTAAGCCACAATTTTATTTGATGTTTTTAATGGTTTTGATGTTTTGTAACTACCAGGCAATTGCGTTTTTTACCTAAAGCACTTGGTCAGCTCCTTTTGGCTAGTCTCACTGTCCAGTACTATCTCTAGCTCCCACTGATAGCCTTTTCTTATTTCCACTATCCCTAGTCACTTGGGTCCTTTTGATTACTCTGTTTGGAAGTCTTGGAATTGTTCAATTGGAATGCAAGTGAGCCCTTGCCCTTGTGTGCAGTTTAAATTCTGACTATTGATGGGTAGTGAGAGATGGCCTTGAATAGCCACTTATGTCACAATTGTCGTATCTTTATTTACAGAACCTAAATACCAGTTAGCTCCTGGATAGGGCTGCAGCTAAAGATTTTTCATCATTTATTGATCTACCAAATATTTTCTTGATTAATCTGTTGGTCATTCAGTCACAAAATGTCAGAAAACGGTGGAGGGGACCCATCACAATTTTGGAAAGCCTAAGGTTATGTCCTCAGTTTGCTTGTTTTGTCTGAACGAAAGATTATCTAAATAAGGGGCAGATTAGTTTTCTGTTGATCAACTAATTGATTAATTGCATAATTTTTTCAGCTTTACTCCTGGACAGTCATGTTGTTATTGATTTGAACATCATCCACTGTAAATAATTCTTATATAGCTGCTAAACATTTTTTTAATTTGCGTACCAAAGCTTGAACTTTTTCATTCATGCAAACTTCTGACATTATGAATGTCTAGCGAAATAGTTTAAGTTCTCAGCATGGCTTATGTGCCTGGCTGTGCGCCATCTATTCTGCAGCTGTGTTGTGTGCATACTGTCCTGTGGTAGAGTTGCCATTGCACTCTGCTCCGACAATGTAGTGCTATTGTATGATACTGATTTTTTTTTGATGTTGTTGAAATGCAACAGAATAAACTCTTGTGTGTTGTTTTGTGGTCCACACAAAGATGCAGAGACTTGTACTGTTGTACACTGGCACGAAAGGCTACTGTATAACACAATGAGTCACATTTTGAATGTCATATTCAATAAATTATGAAAAAAAGAACAGGAACTGGCATAATATCTATTCATTACTTTTTAAATTTGCAATTTTTGTGTTGCATACCATTAAAGAAAGCTGGCAACACTTATTGTTCTTATAGCCAAAGGTCTATTCATTTCACCAAATAACATGTTCTAGATTTAATGAAAATATATGTGGATTACCTGAATTTGTACAGTTGTTCACTCACAGGAGGAGCAGTGAGACCTGTCACGTCGCATAGCTACATCAAAATAGCTATACGAGGTGGAGAAAGGAGGTGGAGGTGGAGAGACTTATGTTTGAACTTACTATGTTTGAAATAGTGAAAATATAGGATATGAAAATTAAACTGTATCACCAATATTCATTGGTGGAGTAAAACTGGAGAGGTTATAAGAGCTGTTTGTGTTTATGTTTATTTCAGTTGTTAGCAAAGCTAGCCTGTTACTAACATTATCTCTAGGTTAGTATAAGCTATGGTAACAAAGGACGCTCTCAACTGCATTTTGGAACTTTTTTTTTGATTCGAAGAAACGCTCTGATCAGTGGTTTTTCATCAGAAAAAGATGTTACATGTGAACACAGCCTAACTTTTTTTAGCTACCAAGACATGTTAGGTACTAATGTCAGTTCATTTGAGGTATCTTTATGTAACATTAACTAAATAACTTTGCTGGCTAAAGGAACTTATTTAGTACATGAATATCTATGTAAGTTAGCTAGGTTAACCTTGTCTTTAGTTGTAAAATAGGCTACATTACTTATATCTTCTCTATATCTCCTATCGATATCGTTAACATCCAAAAGAATAACCCGCTAACCAGAAAAGTTTATACTTACTACTAATACTAATCATTGTTGAGGCTTATTGATGGCTTGCAACTTGCTTATCGTCGATGTTTGTAAATACCATTTTAACAAACACTGATTGTTGATCGGCAAGTCATTCCTGTTGCTAGCTTAACTTTCTGTTTGAGATCAAGCCTCAATGCCTTTTTACGCTCATTCCGTTTAAGGCACTCCATGAAAACAGTTAGGTGCAACGCCTAAGCCTTTCTATGGCAGGGAAAACCCTGTACTGTATTCTCTTACACTGTTCACGGCATCCCTCCCTAGACTTTGCGTTAGCAAAACGAAATACTTCAACAACAAGTAGGATTTAAATTGTTGAGGGATGCTACTGAGATGGGTTTGTGTGTGCTGTGAGCTTCAGTTTTTCCCCTAGACTTAAGTGTGATCACTGGTCTTTTCCTCATTGTTGAAGAGCTGAATTATGATTATGATTATTATAAATTTATTACTTCATAATATCTTAGAAATTTAATTTTGACCATTTTGTAGTTACTTAGTGAAGGCATTTGACCGCTTATAATATCTCATAAATTAAAAAATTCAGATTAGTTTGTGTCTAATTGTTGAGGATCATCTTAGTTTTAATGCTTGAGGGAGACTTAACCTTTTTATGTTAGTTTTTCATTAACCATTTCATTATGAGATTTTGAAATTTAATGTTTTCTGTTCATATATTGAACTCCCATTCCTTATTAGGATTATTCCTTTGGCCTTTTTGACTCTGTTACAACTGTTCAAAATACAGATGGCAACCTCCCATGAAATCTACAGAAAAACAAACAAACAAACAAAAAAAAAATCTGCAGGAGCAGAAAAAGCAGCAGACAAAACTTGCTTGGCAAGATAGCAACCAGCCAAAAAATGAATCCTTAATAATTTGCATGCAGAATGTTTGAGAAACAGTTTTTAGGCATAATTTTTTTTTTAAATGACTAGTGTTGTTGATGTTTACCAACAGGATATTAAAAGGACATTGGGCCTAGACATTTAAACTTGGGTTAATAAAACTGCACCACTAAGTGCCCCAAAAAGATTTTCTTTTTTGTAGGGAAAGTTTGGTTATAATTGCACAGGCTCCTGGGGAATGTACAGTAGTTTGGGCTTCATTCAGTTGGCATACTCTGAAACCATTAATACTGGTGGATCAAAGCCTTGATAGCCACTGCCCTTATTCTCCCATCATCATCATCAATTCATTGTTTTAAGCTAAGGGGAAGGAATGAAATTAATTTTTTAGCCAATAGAATCCACAATAATCAGACCTATTGAACTCCTTTTAGACATCTATAGAAAATCGTGTTATTGTTAGCACTGATGTGTTTATGGTTACCTGTGACACTAGGTCTGTGGTTGAGTTGCTGCCACAGGGTATGGCAGTTGGCAGTTGATCTAGGCTAAAGGTGCTCAGACTATTATTATTATTATTATTATTATTATTATTATTATTATTATTATTACTACTATATAATGATGTCTCTCTTAGAAAAAAACTGAAGAAGCATAGTGTGGTCAGGAAGTATTCGGACATTGAAACATTTTTTGTTAAGTTGGTGCTTTATATTTTGATTATTTTGGCTCTCTACTCCAGTTTTCATGAAATTACAACACCACCCTAAAACTACAAAGGCATTTCAGGGGCCATTAGGGCCATTTCAGGTTTAAAAAAAAAAAATGGAGTGAATCAATCTTGCAAAGTGAAGCAATGTGGTTCTGCGACAAAAATATCCACAATTTTTTCCTACTATTTTCTTGTGAAGAATTTCTGATTTTTTTTTTTTTTTTTTTTTTTTTTTTTGCAAATTTATGGCCTTTTAATCGCAGAGGATATTTGAGTATTTTTCTTGTATATTTAGCTGTTACCACTGTAGGGCTAAAAACACCTTTTTATATATTTAATGCAGTTACTTTATGTGTCCTGATTTGTTTTTTTTCTATTCCCCACCTGTAGCACTTACCCTTTAGAAACATCACAGATGATGTGGTAAGATTTGAGAAAGTGGTTTGCTTTCTCTTCTCTTGGTTGTCAGTCTCTGCAACATCTAACATCACTTTACTTAAATTTATCTAATCTGCTTATTTTGAGTGGCAATAAAATTGGTCTTCATTGCCAGACATTACATTCATTCACATGACAGAGCACAGAGTGCTATTCTCACAAACTAATGACTTTGTTTGCTCTACATGTCATCTAGATAGTGCTTGGTTTGAAACAGATGTTCTTTGTATGTGCTTTGTTCACTCAGTTCACACTAATACCATTGTTTTTCTAACTCATTAATAGCATAACCGTTTAATCTACTCTTTTCTGAGTATTAACCATTTATTAAATATGCTCATAATCTAACACAACTTTTATGTACAGACGGGTGACAACTTAAACGAAAAACCAGAAAAATGGGTGGAGAAACAGGATGACAACACCCACATCCATAGGGTGCGAGAGGTCCCTGAATGGTTTGATGAGTATGAAAATGAAGCAAATCATGTGCTGTGGCCTTCACCAGAGAGATTCTGGACCAACATGTTAGACAGTGCACTCCACCACCATCATCAGAACATCAAATGAGGGAATATCTTTTGGAGGAATGGTGTTCATCCCTCCAGTAGAGTTCCTGAGACTTGTAGAATCAATGCCAAGGTGCATTGAAGCCGTTCTGGCTAATTGTGGTGGCCCAACACCTTCCTAACACACTTTATGTTGGTTTTTCCTTTAATTTGTCACACGTCTGTAGATCAACTTGGCCCTAAAAATTCTTGTGTAGATTTTCCTACTGTAATTGTGTTTTCTCTGTTGTCTCTACAGCTGGACAGATTTGCCAGTATTCGGATTCCGGGTAGCAAGAGGGAGCGTCCACCCTTATCACACTCTAAGCACAATACCAATGATTGGTCTATTTCTTCATCGTCCAACTCACATCAGTTTGAGGAACTGTCATCAAAAATCACCTCAGAAAAAGAGATCTTGGCTCTGTTTGAAAAGATGATGGTATGTTGTTTTTTGTCATTGAACAATATCATCAACATTTTTTTTGGAAAAACAATAAAGCAACTTGCACTTAAAACCCTCATCTGATGCAAGGGCAGCCACAGAGTGGTAAAGATATGGATGAAGATTATAGAAAAGATACACTGAATATAACAAGAAAGGCATTCACTGTATTTTGAATGTTGTTTGAATGTGTTGTGACATTCAAATAAAAATACAGGAAACCAGTGAAAGCAAAATAAAGGCTTCTATTTATTTTCCGGTAAAATAAAAAATAATTACTAATATGACAAAGCTTTCACTTGAACAATGGTTCTGATAATATGCATTTATTAAATTTTTTGGTTGCATACTAACATAGTCTGGTATATCAGTTCTTGGATGTGGATAGTTTAAGAACCCTTAGAAAGATTTTCCTGTGATTCTTTTCAAGACTGTTCGGACTTGCTGTTCTCTAACAGGACATTCTGTAACAATATATTGTTTGGCCACTGAATGGATGACTGTAGGAATTACGAGTTTTGTTTATTAGTTTCTCCATGGAACCAAAACACTCAACACTAGCCAGTAGACAACTTGTGGAGGACTTTTGGGGCTTACTACTCATGTAATGACATTAGGGCTACAAACACCAATTAGTAAAACCATCCTACTGTAACAAACTTACTTTGGAACACACATTGTTGTCAGTACATTTAAAAAAAAAAACAAACAAACTGCTGTGTTGAATACAATAATGTCTAATACTCTAATATAATAGGACCCCCAATTTTGACTGTCTTTTGTTTTGGCAAATATGGCAAATGAAAAGCTGAATCTAAGCTTAAGAATTAATGGGGAAAAATTAAATATGGTAGCAGCTGTCTACACTAACACTTTGGACCAAAGTTGATATTGCTAAAGTATTGTATAATGAATGTAGGAAACACCAATGTGAGTCCTTTTGCGAGAGGTCTTGCTAATATTTAAAAAAATAAAATTTAAGATACAATTTCAAATAAGATTTATCCTGTTTTTTTTTTTGTTTTTTTTTTCTTTTCAGGAGGACATGAACTTGAATGAGGAGAAAAAGACTCCGTTGAGAGAAAAGGACCTCAACACAAAGAGAGAAATGGTCATCCAGTATATTTTTACTGCCTCTAAAACTGTGAGTTTTTGAATATATGATATTTTGCACTTGTACTCTGTGCACATGTGATATCATTCATGTAATTTTTTAATGAAAAATTATGTCTCACATGGGACCTGGCCTGACAGAGACTGGAGAGGGATTGAATTTGATTATTCAATCTCAAAAAGAGGTATATTGGTTTACAAGCCAGTGCAATCTCATTTGTCTTGCCATCGCTATCTCTAGCAGATGTAATTAGACTTGGACTGGGAAAAATTTGTAAAAGTACATTAGTACTTCATTGAGGATTATAATATAGTGTTATTACCTTGCATGGTAATAACAATATGGATGGTAGTGTATCACAACATAAATTGTAGATGCTTTTGAGTAATAGTGCATCAAGACACAAACAGTTGAGATTTGGTATTCCCTCTTAATAACTTTTGAGAGTACTGGAAAATGGTTAGATTTTGTGTATGTGAGTTTGCCATGGTTGATTGTTCCTCCTTCAAACTTTCAGCAATGAGCCCTAAGCTTTTTCTGTGCCCTCAAATCAGACAAACGGATCTTGATAGAGGGTGATAGAACTGTCAGTGTTCAGAGGAACACAATCAAATTTCCAAAGAAATGGAAACTATGGACCATTGTTTTCTCCCAGACCAAAAAAGGCCATACTTTACAATGATTTCTCTAACCCTTAAGAACAGCAGTCTACCGAAAGACAATTTGCAGGTGATGCTGCATTAAATATCTACCCCAGAGTGTGTTCATAGTTAATATGGGTTGAGTCTGTGATGCTTAGTTTGAATAATAATGAAAGCACAGCCTACCTCAGGTGTTTTTGTTGAGTTCATATTAACAGAACCTTAAGAATAACTTCTTTCCGAGGGCACCTCCTAACTTAAATCAAGTCATGTTTAAAAAAAACAGATATTTACCAGTATTCAAATTATTGCCAGAAGGCAACAAATGACATTCCTTAAAAACATTAGTTTTATTGAATGCTAGATAAGATGTAGTTAACTTTATATTTAGAGATGGATGTTGTGAAAATAAGCATGTCGACATATGGTATTTCTCTCAAGTCCGTAATTACTGAATTCATATATTGTGTTCTTTTAATTTTTAAATCACTCAAGACCATGGCATGGTCAAATCATGACCATTATTTTATGAGTCTGGCTGGGCTGTCGTGTAATAATTGTCCCTCTCAAATCAATATCAGGTCCTTATACGCTCAAGGTTATGTAATACTATGTTCTGCTTTATTAGCACAAGAATGCTATAATTACAATTTAACCTGTTGTTTAGTTTTTTTTCCTTCTTCTGGGGTCTTTTTCCAGTTGACTATTTAATTTGTTTGGCTTGAGTCAGGAAAGGCTTCCATTCTACCAAAAAAATTAAACCAGTTTCTTTACACACACTTCTCAACCACAAAGACTGTTTTGCCAATTAACCTTTGATACTACGAACTGAATTGATGTATGTCCCTTGCTGACATAATCAAATGTGGTTCTGTAGGGAAATCACTGTCATGTATTATGTTACACAAAATAATTGCTGACCTTTGCCAGTGTATTGTGTAGCAGTAGTTGTCTTGAAATAACCATTCTACTTCTTGGAGACCCCACTGCTGATTTATCTGCAGTGGCCCTACTGTGTAGCAAATGCTGTTTTAGTCAGTGTTGCCTTTAGAACACCTAGAAAGAATTTTCAGAAAAGTCTTTCTTCAGTCTTCGTTATAATGTCTATCACTGAGAGTGATTTAGTATACCAGTAAGAGTGAGGATGGGAGCGAATTAATAGTTCATTAAAAGAGTGTTCATTAAAACAATATTCAGTGTTCTTATTTCCAAAGTGTTCTTATTTGCAAAGATAGCACACATTTTCCAAGTCACAGAAGGGGCTCAGAGCTTTGGCTTAGCAGAGTAAGTAAGACTGAGTGCACAGTGAGACACCGGGATCAAGGCATTGTGGCCCTGCTCCATTTTTCCTGTCCTGTTGTGAAGAGAAAAACATGGAGATCCCAATGGAAAGGGTGACTGGGATGGGAAAGTGATGGGGAAAAAAGCTGCTCCATTAGTATCACTGTCCCAGGCACAGTGATTTGAGAAATAAGTGGAAATCAGAGGAATGAATAGAATGGATTTCTTCCATGCAGTCGTGGGGGATGTGATGAGAGGACAGTGATGTGTGAAAATGTATGCTTGACGTTAAAATTTGACCATATTTCACTGTTGCTGACCACTCCACTCTTGCTGATGTTGTGAAGGATTTTTGTTTTACCCTTGTGATGAGTTTTGTTTGATGTAATGCATAACAGTGGAGCATAATCCATTGCATTGAAGATTAGTTTGATTATTTTATATATATTTATGAATACAATATATAGCAATAAATATTTATGGCAAACTATAGTTATAAATAGCATGGACTTCAAGTCAATTTGAAAAATGTCCTTAATTGGAACTGAAGAGAAGAAAGGGTCACAGGACATTCCCTGAGCTGCCCCTGCAGTAGATAACGTGGATGAGGTTACAGATGGGTCCACAGCAGTGGGCAAACAGGCTGCAAGTAATGTTTCTTTGATAAGAGATGCATAGCCAGATGTGATGAAGGCCTTAGAGATCCTGAGAAACAAACAGGCTGGTCACGAAGAAAGATGATGATAGTGCTAGTTGTAAGGTCTGTAAAATGGTAATTTCAAGTGCGGGTGTAAACACCAGCATTGTGCTGAAACATTTTTCTGTGCAACATGGGCTTAAATTCCAGGAATACCACGTATTTGACATTCTATACACGGGAGCCACTGCTTCCCAACCAAGCAGCACGTCCGCAGCGTTTCCCATACATAGACTCTACTTGGGTGATAAGACTGGATGCAACATATGCACGTATATTGCTTTAAGACCTGGTGCGACGTTTGTGTGCTTCTCCATTCAGTGCTAGATGTGATGTATGCACGTTTTATATGATGTCGTCTTTTTCAAGACACATGGCCGATGAAATGCATCATGATTCACTAAAATACATGTAGGGATTTGAAGTGAAGTGCAATTTTTGGAAATGTATTTCGTTTGTTTTTTCAACAGCCTTAGCCCACAAGAAAGTTTTTAAAGTTGTGCTTCAGACAATGGCAGATGACCTGAGTGAGGGGAGCAACATTGAAGCAGAGTACAGCAGATACTTGGATGACACAATGACAATGACTTAGAAAATTCAGACCCAGACTTAGACATGCCTGCTGATCTGCTAGCCGGCTCAGTGCGTGAGAGACACGTTTGAGGAAGAGGAGGATTTCAGTGGGTAAGAGGCAGTATCTGATTCAACGCTGTTACTGTCATAGGGTCACTAAAACCTTTATTTCTCAGTCCCTGAAGCAAATAGAAACATGACATATAATCAATTTTAGAGCTTAAACCTTTGACTTTTAATGTAAATCATTACCTTTATCATAATGTTGATGAACATTCAAGAAACATTGAGTGCTTTGGCAAGCACGTCCATTGACATCTTTGCTGACATGATGATAATGACATACACTAACTGTGTATACTAAATAAACTGATATATTTGTTTATATTTAATTCATTTATTGCGCTACCCATTTGTTTTATTGAATATATGGCTGGAAACAACAAGCACATTTGTCAACATTTTCGATTCAGTTAAATGTTTTTTGTTTATTGATTTAAAAAAAAAAAAAAAATGTTAATGCACATTAGGTTAAAGGCAATGCTTTACAATAAAAGCCAACGGTTTAAGCTCTCAAATGGTTTTATTTCATGTTTCTATTCGCTTCAGAGGCTGAGAAATAAGGGCTTTAGTGAACACTGACACTTCTGTCAGGTTTTACAGAAGACCCTTAGGTTTTAGGAGGTTGTTTTCAAACAATGCCTAGGTTTTAGAATGCTTTCTTTTAGAGGGGGTCTTGGGTCTTAATGGGTTAAGACCTGCGCAGGTAGATAAAATCATTTGGTCTCGACTTAGGTATACCTTACATTAGAACACCTTATTTCACTCTTTTCAAACAAACATAACTTTTGTCCACACACCTGTCTGAGTTGTGTGCGCTGCAGTAACTGATTGGGGACTAGAGGCTACAGCTACACATGCCAGCTACAGATAGCTGGCATGTGAAGCATTTAGGGGACGTCTGTAAATGTAGCTACAGAAAACAATCTCGGTTACACCCCCCCCCCTCCTCTACACTGCATGAGTCCTGCATGCATATTGGCCACATGCTGCACCACCTGCACACATTTTAAACCTTTGGGAAACACTGGGTCCGTAACCGAGGGTAAATATCCTATAACATTAGTGCCACACAGGCAAGGTTAGCAGATTATTTTCTTTGACTAAGAACACCCAAATGAAAATGAATGCTGTACAAATATATTCTCATTTCCACGCCTGACTCACATGCATGCCTTTTTTCTACTCTTTATGTGTATGTGTTCAGACTCAGAGATAATTAATCAAGAAACGTTGAGGGAATCGATAAAAAATCAGACCGATTAGTAGAATCAATAATGGCATTGGTATCAATAAAATCTTATCAATTCCCACCCCTAAGAAAGAGTTGCAATCGAGAGAGAGGGAGTGGAGCAAAAAGGGCATCTTTTAGCCATGGTGATAACGCTGGAGGGTGGTGGTGTTGTCAACGAAGAGTGATAGATTCATAGGACTACTACCTGATTGGGAGGTGAGTGCATTGATATGTCTTGTGGTGCTGAAGAAGAGCCTCACTGGGGTAAACCAGCAGTGAATTTCATTAGACGTCATGGGTATTTTGCCCAGAGGTTCAAACTGGATACCAAGCTATTCAGTAGTCACTTACTATTGCAGAGACTTAAAGCTGTAGTGATATTGATGTTTTTGCTTTCCTGGATTTCAGTCAACATGCACATATAGATTTGACTGTCCATAACTCTGTTATGTTATTTATGCATAACTCTGGACTTAAGGATGTTAGGCTGCTGGCTTTGATTGAAAAGCCTGGAAAACTTAGGTAGTTTAGGAAAAAAAAAAAAAAGATGTCATCTTTACTTCAAATGTTTGCCTAATATTAAATATATCACTGCTGAGGGTGTTAAACTTAAACTGTTTTGAAATTATGTTAAATAAGAAAACAAATTTCAGTTTCAAGTATGAACAAAAGAGTGGAAATAAAATGGCTGTCAAAATTTAGTAAAGGCCAATCCATGGTTTTCTAAATTAAGAGAAAGATATAGTTGGCATAAACAGTTTTTGCTTGTTGCGTAAGCATGTCATTGGTCTAACTTGCACATTGTCAGTGAATTAATAATGGCACAATGGCACCAGGAACACCACATCCATAGTAAGGGCACAGTAGTTGGGGGTCCGGGTATTGATATGGTGGTTTCATACTCCGAGAAAACACTGCACTCTTTTTTTTTTTTTTCAGTGGTTACCACTTTATTGCCCTCGGACCAATGGCCAGATTACACTTACTGTAGAAATGCCGCTTAAATATCTCTCACACATCCACCCAGTGGCAAACTTATTCCCATACTAATGTAAAGTTGACACACATCCTGTCATGATTTTATTTTTATAGCTGCACTATTGTAGTATACTTGTGCTACTTTTGATTGATTAGCATTGTCTTATAGATACGGTTGATATACCTCCATATGCTATTTAATGGTACAGCAACAGTAGTTGGCACTTATGCATCTAATTGTATGGCTTGTGCAGATACTGATTTGCATGTAATTCCCTGATAAGAGAAGCTAGTTTCTTCTTGCGCTAGTGATACAATTCATATTTAAATCTTAAACAAACTCTCTCATCTATGCAATTTCTCAGCCTGTTAAAGAGTTTCCACCCGCGAACAGTCTTGTGCAGTGCCCGATCAAAATGCATTTATCTCATTAATACTTCAATATTTTATTCAATCATGTAATCAACATCTAATTTCCACTGCTGCTATGTTATAATAATAATAATAATAGTAATAATAATAATAGTAATAATAGTAGTAATAGTAGTAATAGTAGTAATAATAATAATAATAGTAGTAGTAATAGTAGTAGTAATAATAATAATAATAATAATAATAATAATAATAGCAATAATAATAATAGCAATAATATTATTATTATTATTATTATTATTATTATTATTATTATTGAAGAATTCATTTGTTGGATGCCTGATGAGGAAATACTGGATCCCAAATTGACAAGGACAAAAGGACATGCACTTGCCAAGTTATTAGAAAACTAATGCAGTATAATACAACAGGACAGCATAAATCGTCCCTTCATGAGGATTATAATGTTCAGTTTTTATTGAATCTGTTTGAAAGAGGTGTTGATTTATTTTAACGGTCATTTTGGAGGCTGTAATTTGTGGTGCTGTTGAACTGTACTTGGTTATACTGATACTTTTTTCCATCCCATTTATATAAATTCAGGTTGACAAAATATTAGGAACACAGTTTTATCTAGGTGTACCCAATAAACTGGCAAGTGATCATGATTAATTTAATCACTATGTGTCACAGTAACCCATTTCCTGAACTGGAGAATCAATATTTTTATTGAAGAGCTTCACTTAAAGCTTAAAATAGGTGTGACATGGATTTATCACTGAAGTAATATGCATTTAACAAAATCAATGACAAATGTATTTTTGCATCAGTGTATCAGCAAGGAAAATATCTGAAACAATTCAGAGACTGTAACCACAGTCTCTTTACGTTAGTTTAAGCCATTTTCTCACTTACACGTGGCTGTTAAAGGAAACAGAAAACATACAACGGCCAAATAACAACGTTAGATGATGCATGGTGTAACATTACGTTACCATAATGTCAGCAGTGCATAAATTACTTGTTGTACCTGTTACTAATCCTACTATAGGCTGTCATGTTTGGGTGGGGATGAAAAGTAAAAAAAAAAGTGCTGTCTCACTCTTATGCATCGTAAACAAAGTGCTTTTGATTCAAGTGACCATCCATAGCAGTTGTAATGCTATGATAAGCCATTCCCAATTCTCAGAGCTTGGTTCTCTGTATAAAATACTCCCACACTGTAGATTATCCTGTGCAAGGTTTTGTAGCTACAGTTTGTTTTCCAGGGAATCCAAGCTTTGACCAGGCACAGCCATCTTTGTGACGTGCCGTTGTCCAAATCCATGATGTTGGTTACATGGATGTGTTGCCCCAGCTCTAACCGACTGTTTAATGTTTCTGTCTTTGTTTCTCATGAATTGCTCATTCAAAAAACTCGCCAGTCAAAAATTCACTTCCTTGGGTCCTGAAAAATACACACATGAAGTTTGAAGTCAATCGGATGAGCGGTTGTCGTGAAAATGTAAGGACAGAAAGACAGACAGACAGAGATTCCTCCATTTATAGTTAGATGTGTGAACATGAAAACCTGTCACTTGCACTTGAAAGTCTAGCCTTAAATTAAGAACTTGGTTGAAAATGATCTCTCATTTTGTGATGTCAATAAAAACCCAATATGTTATCCTGTGGCTTCATTTACCAACTTTATTCATTTCTAATTAAATTTTTCACATAGACATTCAGTCTGTCAGTTGTTAAACTTTCTGACAAACGCCCACCTCAAGATATCACAGCCTAGAGAAATGTCTCAGTTTTACTTACTTGGACATGTGCTGCTTCGGGTGTCTTTATTCAAATTGCTGCATCTCCAATGAAGAAAAAACTTAATATATAGATACCCATCTGACTGTGATTATTATTATGACATTTGTTGAAATAGGCTATACTTAAATAGATTTTCAAGTTTATAAAGGCAGATATGAACAGTACTGGAAAGGAATCCTTGGGCATTTTTGCATATTTGTGCTTTTGTGATCGACTGTTAAAAGTTGTTGACATAGGGTCTTTCTGTCAGTGTATTGACTTAATATTTTTGGCCTCATGTTGATTTGATCACTTCTTCCATGGCTACACTAAAGACATTGTGCTTCCTCTCTTTCTTCCAGGGAACCTTGAGAAGCAACCATCAGATATCTCCCCAGGAATTTTTGGGAGAGCTGAAGTCAGGGGTGATGGACGAACGCTTGTTTGCCTGTCTAGACTCACTGCGTGTGTCCCTTACCAGCAATCCTGTCAGGTACAGTACAATATTATAACAATGGAAAAGGTCTTGCTTTCCTAAGTACAAGTGCCTTCACAGTTGTCTCTTTTGTATTTCTGTCTGTTAAAAATTACACAGTATATAGACAATTTGATGAGACGTCATATGCCATGTTTTATTAAATATTTGTGTATATGTTATTTTTCCCTTTTTAATTTTGTTTATCAAAATAAATTTTATTTTCATATAACTTTACTATAATAAAATGAAAGGATTCAAACAAGACATTAAGAAAGTATAGAGTAGCAAAATGAACAGAGCTGCAGCTCACATATTATGAACCTTGGAGGTTGGTGCTGGGAAGACATTCTAGGCAGAGATGTGAATCATATTTGTAGCAAATTGAAAATGCATCATTAGGTACAAAACACCATAGCTTGCTAACTGAATTCATTCTTGATATGAGTGAATTTGTTTAAACTGTTAAATGTATGGAGTTCTACAAAGCACATTTTTTTTCCTTCTTCTCTCCATAAGCAGCAGAGAAACAGGTTGTTGATAAGTTGTTTCTTACTGCGGTACCTCTAGGGAGCCTTAGTTGACTTAATGCATAGTCCTGTAGGGTTGACTTTTTATAATAACTCACATTTTTTTCCCAGCACAGTTTCTTATTGTTTCCGCTGATCATTTAACCAGGGGAGTGTAATGCACATTAAAGCCTTAGAGGTGCTCCAGCTGTCAACTACCTTAGTTATCGGTGAGATAAATGAATAGGACTATCAGAGCTCTGGATGCCCAAATAATTTCTCCACTATTGTTTATAGGCTAGTAATTTATACATTGTCCTCAACGTCTATGCAATCTAATAAAATCAAATACAATAGCCCAACAACTAGCACTACCTTTTTAAAGCACAGAATGTGCCAGTTTTGAAAAGACCATGTTAAAGAGATGTGATTCCACTGTAATGCATTTTCAGTTGAAGTATACCTAAAATTCATTTCTCCCTCACCCAGACCTCTGCCCATTTGTTAATCTAAATATTTTTGATATGTTGGCAGGGTTTGCATGCAGTCTTAATCCCTGTCAGTATTTTTTTTATCGGAGAAATACTTAACAAGACATGACAGTTATGTAATTTTCAAATTTAATCCTTGACATTCATGCTGTTTATTTTTTAATCTCTCATCACTATCCACTTGATGTTTATATATTTTTTAGCTTGTATGCATACCTGTATGTTAGGGTTCACTATCAAGGCATAATCATGAGTTTTATTTATTTTTTTTGATGAGTAATTGGCTAGAATGGCTAGTTTTGCATCACAATGCTTAATCGAAATAAAAGTATATTTATTGCCAGTACAAAGTGGGATGGGATTCTTCCTTTGGTGCTGTCTAAGCCACACTGACAGGCAGATTCATGGCAGTCTTGTTTTGGTTGTCTCCCTCTCTTAGATTTAAATTGTTGCTTCGGGCTCTCTGTCTGAGGTTGGGGATTAGCAAGTTTGTTTCACATTATCATATACTCTGCCAGAGCCACTTTAAAGGCAGTCAAGAACCTAAGCTCAAACATATAGTCTTCACTGACTTTTTAAAACTCAACTACCTCCTATCGCCACACACACTGATACATATGATTTACTTGATCACAGTAAGCCATTTTCATGATTGATGTCATTGATACATAGTTTGTCTATAATAAGATCTCAATGCTTCTCTACACTCTACACAATGCCTTTCTAGTTCTGTCATGTTGTTCATTGCTGATTGAGGATGTCTGTGCTCTTGCATCATCTTGTAGACTCTCGTCTTGTGTTTCATCCCTGATCGTTTATGTTTGTTGTTTGGTGTTTATTTTTAACCTGACGCTTCGCCATTGGTCAGAAACCATTTTGACATGAGGTGCCAGTTTTAAAGCTGAACTCCAGTCGGATGTCACAAGTTTAGAATTCTGACCTATTAAAAATGATCACATGCATAAAGAGAAACTTCACTGATTACCCACTCTCAAATGCACATCCAAAATACAACAATAGAGAATAGCATTGCATAAATTGCTGCATTCAATATCAAGCATTTTCCCAAAACAAGTACACATCACCTGGCACTCTTTCATACTGACAGATTCAGCTTTCTCTTTCTAGGTGTCTGCTCATTACAAGAAACTAATGGACACTTGTCAACTAGACAGATTTGAGATTTTTCACTGGCCATTGTATATGTTTGATCAGTCATTAATCTTAATACTGGCTGCGTCATGTTAAATCAAAAAATTTCAAAAGGAACAAAATGTTTTTATATAATTTACTGTAAAATTTCATATTGGTTTAAGATAGTTAGTCACTACTCTTTAATAGCACAAAATATTTTATCCCTTGAATCAATCCCTCAGACCATCCTTTTGGACTGGAATCACCACCTTCCATTTTTACCACTTCTCCTACTTATCCTCTGCTTCTAGCCAGTTCAGCATCAGTGAATGAAAATTGAATTCAATAAACTTTAATAAAGTTTATTTACATGTTGTTAACACAGCTGGAATCTCTCATCTCATTGATTTTAACAGGTCTGAGATTTTCTTGGCTAATAAAGCCTTCCCTCTGCCAGGCTCATCTTTTTGACTTTGCATGTGAAAGAACTCCCGCCCACCATTGCTGTCTTCCTCCTACTTACATAATAGTGCAAGAGTGATTGTACATGGATGTAAAAGTAAAAGAACTGAGACTTCATTATGTTTTGTAGAACCTCTTGAGTACTGCAGCTCTATCAAAGCGGCCAAGAGAAAATTGGTGTTTAGAGCTTTTAATCCAGATGAATCCACTTAGAGTCCATGACATTAGCAAAAATGTACAAACATGGCCAAAAACTGAGGTGCTTGGAGAAGGCTAAACATACTCAAGTGTTAATTTTGTTAACAATTAATATGAGGAGATATGTGTTTATCACTTAACCTTTTTGATGATCAAGATGACACATTGGTAAGATTAAAATAAATGGTTTTCAGAGCTTGGTGAATAAGAGGACTGCAGATAAAATTGAAAATTGCAACAACAGGGTTTAATGATAATGAAAAAAAAAAGCTAATACTTTGACTAACCATGGTGATGAAAAATGTAAACAGAGCAAAAATAACAAGCCTACCCTGTTTGAAAAGTATACATCCACACAATATATCAGCATATAAATGACAAAATATATTAAAAAAATAGCCTATATTAACTTATAATAGGGCTGTCTCTGAGAATGCTCCTTCAGTTGTTTTCAACAACAACAAACTGATTCTGTTTTTACAAACCAGGTCTTATTCGGTAGAGGGGACTGGCGCTGTGCCTACCCCCATGTTGCAGGAGAACTTGTGAGTGAGTCGGGCTGGGTTTGCACGGAGAGTGTGAAGGACGAGATATGCAAAGACTGGGACGGCTGTACCCAAGAAACGGGTCATGTAACGTAACATCCAACTGTATTGAGATGGGCAGTATTGTCTCATCCTGTATGTTTGAAAATATATCAGTATACCTTAAAGGTCGATATACTGCCCAGTCCCAATTTACATCAAACATATATGATACTATATAAACAACATATAATAGCTGGCCACATTAGCTGTCATAAGTCATGGCAGTTCCGTAACCTACGACATAAATAGCAAGAGTCTGTACATACCCACTGCTGTTTATGGGACCCTCACCAGTGTGATCCTCGAGGAAAATGTGGCATTTAGGAATTGACTTTTGATGAAGTAATACAATGGCTAGTCAGGCTCATGTGTAATTATATAGTTTAGGTTGACCACTACAGTCCTGTGTTGTGGGACTGATTTAGCAGTAAAGACATTTTGTCTGTCACTGCTTTTGGATGTTGATCACTATCACCTTCTTGGCACTGTTGTAGCAACTCTCACCCATTGCCTCCATCCAATATCAGGTAGTTGCATTCTGCTTGTGTAGGCTGACAGACTTATACGCTCCCTCATCAGGTTCCTTCTGGCAGAGCAGACAGACTTACAGGTAATGTGGTACTTCCTGAAGCTTTAGAGTGACACCCTATGATGCTTTCCTCTGACCCCTGTCTATGACCCCTGAATACCTTACCTACCTCACCTACTCTAGCTCTCTTTACCTTTTTGTGAGGAGAGGCCACGATACTAGCCCACAGGACCAGCAAGGCTACAGGATGTAATTGTATTAAATGGGTTTGATAAATGGATCTGACAAACAAGTGGAAATTGGTTTTTGATATTATATTAAAAGTGACCTCCAGGTTTAAGGCCCCAGATTTATTTATTTTTTCAGTTTAGTTATACAGTAGGGTAAAGTTTAGCATCCCCACTCCTTACACCAACGTTTTTAATAAACCTTGGATGCCCTTCCTGTCTCTTATACACCTGCCACCCATGTACTGCACACAACGATTCACAGTTCCTTATTCGATTATACTGATAATATTGTCATACATATATACATAAGTACACAACATACACACAAATGCCTTTCCTCTTTCTTATTAAGAAATTATGCACTCAGTGGCCACTTTATTAGGAACACCAACAAAATCTAATTCAATCCAATACAAAAGCTTTGCCATAAATTCTACCTTTACAAAGGTAATGATGGAAGGTTATGTATGCTAGAATTTAAATATTAACACTATAATTTTTTCTATCATCAGTAACGTACCAGCAGCCTTTGACAAGAGTCTAGCGCTTAATGGGGTCATTTAAGATCGACCTATCAAAATAATGTTGATGTGTTGTGAAATACTCTTGGATTTCAAAGTGTGAGGAAGGCATACAGACATGGTAAATACTGTATGTTTGTGGTATAATATTGATATGTATAGTGTGGAGTTTTTGTTGTAAATGTGTATTTTTTTTAATATACATTCAATCTTTCTGGCTAAGTGATAATTAAAATGGTTAGTAGCAACCGTAGTATCTGTTTTGATGAATAATTTCAGAAAGCATTTATTTGAACTCTTATTACGAAAAATTATCATTGAAAACCTTTTGAAACATATAATCTTAAATATATAAAAATATCTAAACAAACCAGCCTATTTCGTCTTAGTTTCAATACCTTAATATATGAGACATTTTAGAAACTAGTTGCTTAGTTTTTACGAGCATTGTTACTGTTGTTAGCGGACGTCCGCTAGAGTGACATCATTCAGGCCTCACTAACTGAAAAATAAAAAATATTTTTATTTCAAATACCCCACATTGCTGTGATTTCAGCCTCCTCCTTCTCTTCGTCCCCAGAGAGCCCTTCTGCAGTTAACTTGCTATGCTTAGGACAACATTTTACGTTTAATTTTTTATTTCTGTTTCATAATGAAGTGCAACACTGTGCTGCACTGCCTGGAAACCTAGCAGGCATTCTCCTGAGACTCTGTTAGAAGTCAAGCTACCTTAGCTGTGAAGTTAGCCAGATAAGACGCCTCATTTTTCTCTTTGATTTATGACTGTTTTTGTTTCCCAGGGAATGGGATGATGAATTTGTTTTCCTTATTTTTTAATGCTCTCTCCCTTGCTCTGTTTCTTCATGTCTTTCTGAGACGATAGGCCTCAGTCGAACATTGCAATGCTGCTTTTGCATCTGTTGATGGTGAGGTGTGATTACAGTATGCGTCCAGTCTCAGATTGAGCATTAATTAACACTTATTGCATTTAGGAAAATATCGAATAAAGGTAGTTTTCAGTATCTCTTCCACATCTTGGAAGACTGACCAAAATCATGGGGTAGTTTTCCAACAAGCCATGTTAAAATTTTATGCAATGTTTGCACATGAACCGAAGATTGTAATTAGCCGGATTTATGTGAAAGTTGTATATGGACTGCTACTAATCATATTTCTATACACTGCCCATCAGCATCTTAATAGTCAGGGAAATGTACTATCCTGGTTCCAGAACTCAGACTTGATGGCAGTTTTCTTTTTAGGAAAAACAACGGTGCCAGTCGAAGCTTCGTATTGGGATAAAGAATGACAAGACACAGACATCAGTTTATACTGACTGGTTAAGGCAAAATATACACAATCACTTGTGTCCACACTAATGGTGGAGGAAATGGACCATGAACCAAAAGTTTTGCTGTGGCTCTCATACCTGCATGTGTAGATCTGCTCTGTAACCTGTATCAACATTGATGGGACCCAGGCCATGCTATGCTATGATACTGCACATGTCTGTTCTGCCTCTTATCTGTATGATGCCAAATGACAAATGTCAATAACAATGTTAACAGGCACTAAACAGACATAAATCTGTGCTCCAATTTCTCTAACAAAGAAAAGCTGTGGAAAGTGTTTTCAGATCATTTTTACACTGCACGGCTCCAAACACTGAGGACATTCAGGCAGAGAATGTGATGAAATTTCTCATTTGGGATGTGGGAGGAATGCCAGATGTTAGGAACTAATGAAACCCAAGGGCTGCCAGAGCATGCTAGATTAGCATACAGAATTTAAAATAGTTTAATCATTTTAGACTCAAGATAGACAGCATGTCAAATACAAATCACTTAATTGCACAAGGATAAAGAAACACATCACTATATGATTATAAGTACTGATTCCTTATTATCATAAACATTTTACTTTTTTATATTTTTTATTTTGTTTTGTTTGATTTGGTTTTGTATTTTTGTGTTTTGTTTTATCTTCTTAAGTAATGCACCATAAAAATGGTATCTATTAACACATGGTGCTTCCAAAACAACGATACATCCAATGATCACAAGGAACAAACAACTGACAGGTCACAAAAACACACAAGCTTTTATCATACCCAACCCTGGGGCAGTGAGTGCCTCCATTGGTCTTTCTCATCTGCCTCATCCTAGCTTCCGCTGACCTTCTGCCATGACACAAAGACACACCAGTTAGATATTTCATTGCCTTAGCCTGATTGGTCTTGCTCTTGAAGATGAGACTTTCTCCAGATGTTGCAGAAAAGTATCAGATTGCCCCTTTTCTGGCCTCAGATCTTCAAAATATGCCAGGTCCTTTACTAGGAGCCTTTGAAGGTGACATGTCACTTTTCACTTATGTGTTTCAAGGCAGATGTCTTGCAGCAGACCCTGATAGTTCAGGCTTGTTGGTTTCCTGTGTAATAATTCCTGCTATAGATCAACTGATTATTTTCCTTTTCTCTCTGCCTCACCTACTGATGATGAAAAACTAGCATGCAGTTGCCAGTGAGTAATGCATTTCAATGAAGCTCTTGTCAAGACCCCTGCCCTGCATACTCTATAACCAGAATGGTCCCGGCTGTGGCCCAGTGAAAAGGGTAGGCTGGGTACCCTGTCACACACTCACACACACATAGTCATACACCTTGATGTGGAGGCCTACACTGCTTCTCTGCCTTTTGTCTTCCTTTTATAAGTGGAAGGCAGTGACTAAAACAGCCTGTGTGTTCATAAATTAAACATTCAGTCCCACTGTATATACTTAAATAACTATGTCAGAGGCATTTTAAGATTATTGTTGTTTTTGTTTATACAACAAAATACCAGTGACTATATTAAAACCTGATACATCATGGTTGCATGCCATGTGTGGTACATTATACACCTTAGCCAGCTTAGTCAACAGAATGCCCAATAATTGAGTTTATCTACATTGTTTTTGTAAACATGGAGGCTACAATACATCAAAAGCAGCAAATGTTTCCCCCTAAATGGCTTGCACAGTCCTGGCTCCTAGCTCACGGGGAATAGTTACAAATCCCGGATCTCTGATTCCCAGTATGGGGTTGTTTGTATAAAAATGTATGCACGAGATGCACTAGACTTTTCCAGTAATTCTCAGCAAAGATGAAGCATATCCACCAAACTGAAATTGTAAGTATTGTAGTTACTGAGTTGATGATTTGTTACCCTTCTTTGAAACGATTACACTTATACATATATTGAGTCAATTAACTTTTTATTTTGTTTTATTGGAAAATGTTGAATTAAAATTACCTGTCACTTGTGTGCAATCAAGTTGTGACAAGTGTGGATGTAAGTTATATAAAACAAAACAAATGAAATAAGCATCTACCATCTGTTAGAGTTCTCCATTGTTTTTAATGCAAAAAAACTGCTATTTGTTACTATTCTTTACCAGACACAATATCACAATAGACAGATAAACTCATGGACATTCCATACTCCTTACTCCTTTCCAAGAAATTAAATTCAGATAACAGCTTCCCATTTTATTTTGTCACCTTGAGAATTTCTGTAGATTTGATGCTGGAAGGCATACAGCTTGTTGATTAGAACAGTACAAACGGTGAATGCTAATGTTCAGAGATGTTATTCAGTTTCAATCAGGTGGGAGGTGCAGTCAGTCACAATCTCACCCTCTTTTGTGCATACCAAAACTCACAATGTGTTTTATTCCTATTTGTGCTCCTTATTTGAATCAGGTGAGATCTGTTATTTTAAAGTCGTTGCTGCTCTTTGTCCCATTCTCTACCGTCACTCTTGAGTAAAAACCTTTGATCTACAGCATATAATGTCAGTAACAAGGAAAAGTAGCACTGGCTTTATCTTGATTGCCATTATGTTTGATTGTATCTAAGAAGTCTCAGAATTGAAGTTGGTTTGATAAGGCAAAAGCCTATTGCTTCTGTTATGCTATGCACCACTATCACACACACACACACACCCTTGTTCCTTTATCTGCTTAAAGTACAGGTTTAGCAATCATTATAATCTCACAGTGGGAAGACTAAAAGAAGTCTTTGGTTTATGTAAATGAATGACCTATTTTTTGCATTATTTGAACAGTTCTTGCACCATATTTGGACCCAGAGAGAGCTTAGTGGCCCCAGCAAGAGGTCATTAGAACCTCTTAACAATTAACCTGACTCTAGTGTTCGGATAGAAGCTCTCAAACTTTGTTTTAGTTTCTGTGAACAATAAACTGTTTATCCCAATGTATGCATTCTCTTCTCTGTTTTTGTCTTCTGGAAGCTGAAAATTAGATTAAAAAACTGCCTAACGGAGCTTTCATTTAAAAAAAAAAAAAAAAAGAGCCCTGTTAACTTACTAAATAAACACCATATTAAGATTACTGTGGTAATAACATTGTTCCCTCTTCTATATCTTCACTAAAACTATTGCTAATATATCATTATTGTCTTATATTTCGACCAGCACTAATGTAAGTTAGACATTACCTCATTTGTTTGATTCTCTTTGTATACATGCACAGCATTGGCTTTTTCAAAGGACAGCTCCTTCACCGGATGGAAAGACATGTGCCCTTTTAGTGGCAGGAAAATTATTTTTTTCTGTAGTTTATAGCAGTGTGAACATGCTTAAGGGGACATATTATGCTTTTCCCTTTTTTTCTGTCATGTATGTATATGTGTACGTATATATGTGTGTATGTATGTATGTATATGTGTATGTGTATATGTATGCGTATGTGTGTATGTATATGTGTGTGTATGTATGCGTATGTTTGTATGCATATGTGTATATGTGTATTTGTATTAATAGGTATGTATGTATATGTGTGTATTTATGTGTATGTATATGTATTTGTGTGTGTGTGTGTGTGTGTGTGTGTGTGTGTGTGTGTGTGTGTGTGTGTGTGTGTGTGTGTGTGTGTGTGTGTGTGTGTGTGCATGTATGTATATAACCTGCATCTGAATATGCTTTCCATTCTTTCCATGTATTGTTTTCCTCTCCCTTTAGTATTTTAGTGCAGTCTTTCTTAAGAGGCAATCCTTTGTTTTGTAATGCAGCCTTTCTCCTCAGCACAAAGTTCTGAATTCTACATGTGTTTTTCTGTCCTAAAGGTTTCCACAGTGGTTGATGAGTGTGAAAGTGTTGTGGTCAGTTGTCTGTCTTACACTGATGTGATATTGATTCAGTGTTTGTTATTTCAGTTGGGTGCAGAGTTTCGGGCATGAAGGTCTTGGACTGCTGCTGGACATTTTAGAGAGGTTGCTATTCAAAAAGCAGTAAGTTTATGGATTCATTTATTTATATTCTTGTATAGACTCTTACCTATCTCACTTTAATAATTTATGTATTCACGTGATCAATATTAACTCATAACGACTGAACAAAGAAAGTTGCATTGTTTTGGTAATTTTCAGTTTTCATCATTGGGTTAATTTATCAAATTAATTGAACACCAATTTTACACATTCTTCAATAACAAAAAATGCATTTCTATTTGGCAGTGGTGCAATGATGGAAGACTTTTTTTCAGAGTTAAAATTGTTTTCTATCATCGGCACAGTCTTGCATGTTTTACTTAGTGGCTTTTACACCGTTTTTTCAGAGTCCTTTATCTGTATACAAAAAATGTAGACTCATTTTCAAACAGTATAGTTAGTAATCTTTTTAATGCTGTACAGTACAGACCTACTGCTTCTCATTACTCTCTTGTGTTCCTAGGCAAGAGAAGATTGACAAAAAGAACCAACATAAAGTTGTCCAGTGTCTCAAAGCCTTCATGAACAATAAGGTAATGTTCTTTGTGAGTAAACCCAATTGATTGTTTCATAATTTAGGTTGTACAGTAAGCTTCCCAATGACATATCACTTTGTTTAAAATCAATGGTTTTATACCTATGTCATAGGAAAAAGTGTATTTTCACTTAATTTTGGAAAGTCAGACAGACTGTATTCTCTTTCTCTTGAAAATCAGTAAAACAACATACTAATCTGATTAATTGTTCTCATTAAAGTCTTGGGACATGTGTCTGTGGGAATAATATCCCATGTTAACTTTAATCAGGAGATTTTGTTTTTTTAGGAACCTTTGATGAATGATTGAAGGGGGAGGTGGGATGGTGGGTTTACCATATTAAGATGCAGATTTTTTTTTTAAATCCTACTTTAATGTAATAAGAAATGCATCCTAGAATTAATGTCAGTTTTGTAAATGACCAAATTAGGCCCCTGGGGTTTCAATTAGAAAGGGATTATGACCAGTGGAGGAGAAGAGTAGCATCACAACAATATGGAGCCAATTAAGGAGAGTTTTACTAAAGTTCTGATGCGATCCGGATGATACTGTGTGACACATTTGCACAGATCTAAGATTTTTGGCTTGCAAAAAGTCCCCATTCTGATTCAGTACTTTCTGATGGCTCAGGAACTATAAGGGAAAGAGTATGTGAAGAGGAGATTGTAAGTGAGGGAAAGAGATGCAATTGCAAGAATGAGCTCAAGAGAAACAAAGCTTTAGTTGCTTATTATTTAAACGTTGTGATGTACTACTGGAAAATTTAATAACCATAGATCACAGAACAGTGTACCTCCCTCAATATTTCTCTGTGTTGTTTTGTTGTTTATGTCAAAATATTTTGTGTCAGGCAAAGCTGTAATATTTGAAATCTGCTGTTGGTCTATTAGCCTAATCTTTATGGCTCTTCAGATGCAGTTGAAAAGCAACAGGATTATGAAAAATAGAAGTTTAGTCACAGATTTAGTTCCTGAATTTAGTTCCAGGGAGGCTTTAGTTCTAGGGAGTATCTGGTCCAAACAAGCAGTTTGGGCAATAGACATAAAGGGACACAATTGCGTTTAAGAGCCGTTAAACGCAAGTTTTACACCCAAGTGTTACAGATAAAAAATTAATTATAGAAGCAAAAGAAACAAAATGTAATTTTAAAAAGATATGAAGACATAAAATGTAGGGTTTGCCAATAAATCGAAAAATTACAGAAACTCATGTTATGCATCTCTCACTGACCTAATTTAAGTCACGTCATTAATTCTGGTAAATGATTTACCAGAGCTGGGCTATCCCTTTTAATAAAGTCATTAAAGTCAGATATTGCCCTGGCCTAAGCACTTGTGCATTGAAATGAGTTCTGATGAAGTAATTTTATTTTGCAATGCCTCAGCCTTTCCTTTGTTTTGTGCTGTTAGTCCAAAGTAGCTACAAAGAAGAAAAAATATCTCGCCACATGGAGCTAAAACCCAGCGGAGACAGATATACAGCAGCTCTGGCACAAAGTGTGCTCTAAGGTCTCATGTAATCCTGTGTCTCAACAGGCGCCAGACACCAGCATTTACCCATAGGCCTCTCTGTTAGCCCAGACCTTTCCCTGGCTAGAGAGGCATCTTGGGATGGGATGTACCCACAATGCCAAGAAGACAGGTGTTCTCTGCCAGCTGTTAGTGAAGGCCTTTTTTTCTTCTGCCTTCCTGCGTCAAGTCACACATTTGCATGTCTTTTGTTGTCCGTCACCGATGGCTTAATAATGTAGTACAAAAAGTTGCCACACTTAACTAAATTAAGAAAAACCTATTTGCTGAATATAGTTTGATGTACTTCTTTGCTAAGCTACATAGTTACTATAAAAGCATTTACAGTAGTATATATACCTCTGAGAGGTTTAATTTCCATATCTTTCTTAGTACCCACTGACTTCAACTTTGGTTAGCCTTTGGTACCCTTTTTATCTACTCTGTACTTTACTGTATATATGTAAACAAGAGTATTAAGAATTTATAAGATATATGTGGTTTTCTTGAATATAGAGATAACTGTTTAAGAAATTAAAAAAAATATAATATACAGTATAAGATATATAGTATACGCTAGACAAACCCACTCTAGCAGTGTCAATATTCTTTGAAGCAGTAACAGAAATCTGACATAGTTAATCCTTTTTTGTTTTGTTTCTGGAAATTCAGCAACCACTGACTCTTTCAGGACAAAAGTGCATGAGTACTCCATTTAAATACTCTGCTCTTATCATGGAGCATTTTGTGTGAAACCATCGATTGTATAAATAGTTGATGCGAGACAAGCTAAAGACAGGGAAATACAACTTGACATAAAAAAAAGAAACGTGACAGAAAAATCAACAAAATAACATTTTTTTATAAGGTAATCATACAATATAGCTATATGCATATGACTTTTCAGATACCAGGACAAAATTTGAATACCTTATAACTTGGTAAGCTGACTCCCTTTTCAAATGTATAAAGTCTGCATCGAACAGACAAACAGAAAATATGAATTAAGTGTTGTGTATTACTACCAGGTCTACAAAAGCACTATTGTTTTTATTGTTTTTTAAATCAGACAACAAAAGTGAGAAAAAAAACATCACGTATTGATGCCCTCTTTGGTACGATAAGCCCTGAATTAATTTTAATGTATTATTTTTACTGAACATTTTATTTTCTAACAGAATCAGAAACTGCTGAATTGATTTTCTCTGTACAAATTTAAAAAATTCTAACACTTCTGAATGTTGCTGAAACTGTTCTTTATCATACAGTGCTGTTACCACATGCAAGTACTGTATTGACAATTGAAAATACAATATTGTTTTTTGTGATGATCGAGTTCTTACAAGATTTTTTTCTCTCTTTGTTGGCTTTAGTGTACAAAAATTGGCAACATTAGTCTAAATCTATTTAATAATCATCTTGAAATTTAATCTGATTTTCTGGTGGCCAAGCTCATTTATACAATAGATTGTGCTGAGCTGGATCTTTTAATGGCAATGCATACAGTATACTGCATTAAAGATGGAACTAAAATCACTTTTAACCTTAAATCTAACATTTGTTCATTCAGACCAAATTTGAAGTACAGGTAAATATATTGAGCTTGAATAATTTTGTGTTCCTAAGGCAAGAAGTCTTGGTTTTAATGTTTCACATGACATTGTATTCTTGTTCCAGATGAGCAGGATTACAGCATATTTGTATAAACACATTTTGTGTTTGTGTTTATTGCAGTATGGCTTGGATCGAATCCTGGGGGAGGAGAAAAGTCTTGCTTTACTGGCAAGAGCCATTGATCCCACCCAGTCTGCCATGATGACTGATGTGGTAAAGCTGCTGTCAGCCATCTGCATTGTGGGCGAAGAGAACACGTACGCTCTGGCTTCAGTCCTTCTGTCAACACATCTATGTCCTTCTTTTCTAATATTAAAAGACAATATTTTCTGAATTCACAAAAGAAAAATTGTCCCTTAGTTTAACTTTACCTTAAAATGATGGTCCAGCTGATAATTACCATTTCTTCTTTATTATCAGTTAAAAGCAGTGGGCTATGCATGGCTTACAGTGGTGCCTGGTAAAACATGGTGAAACAGCCAAAACCTTTCAAAAAGCTAAAATTCCAGTTTCCTAGAGTGAATTAATGTAAACATAGGCCTGTAATACATTTATTTGTGAGTGTCAGTGTCACTTGCAAAAGAATATATCACAGTACTGGTGACAGTATATTGTAAATTGATGGATGTATTGCAAAAGTTGCAAGTGCTCTAGATAATAGATCTTGTCCTGTTTTTGTAAAAGTACAGGAAAATGGATAGTGGTTCTAAGTGACTGCAATGTGAAATTAGATATTTTAATAATTACATTTAATCATTTAGAAAGGTACCACGGTACGCATTTTCAAGGCCAAAACTTTGATAATTTCTCCCATGTAAGAAAACGGCAGAGGTTCCGTTTATTATGGGGAATTATGTCATTGAAAGAGTATTTCTAGTGGAATATGCTTTATTTGAAATATCAAAATATTATTGATTTAATTATTGAAATTAATTAATTATTTAGGTCATTATTTAATTAACTTGAATTTCAGTTGTAACTTCGAATCACAATCATCCACGAGTCTTTAGTCGTGTTTTTACAGTGACTGTGATGGAATCGCCTGGAAAAGCACATTACTTGGGTCAAATTGACAAAAAAAGCAACCTTGGATACAGTATTACAGGAGAGAGCTTATTAGCACTGTCAAAATTGGCCAAAAATGATGTTCAGTTGTTTCTTCTCAAAAGAGAGAGAGGTTCGAACCATTCAGATGTCTATTTTTGTGCATAATGTCCATGAGATGGCAGAAAAATACAATAAAAGACGTAACTACTTGCATGCATATCTTAGACATGTGCGCTGAGGTTTCTAGCGCTGGAATGGTAGGCTAACTATAGCTTACGTAGCTTACATACAAATTAATCTCGAGTTTCCACAATTTTGCTGTCTACTGACCAAAATCCAAAGTATTTCCAAAAGTGTTTTTTAAATTGCTCGAGTTGGTTGTTAACTCTCTGCCATCATTACCACACGGTTGTTGTTGAGTAATCTGCTTGTTTCAGCTTGACCTACATTTCATTTTCAATCAGTGAAAATGACGTTGTGTAACTCCTGTCAGTCATGCTGTACATTCAGTTCGGTGGCCCAGGCCTACACGACAACCCAAGAGGCCGACAGCTACAGTAGTGATGCTTTTTTTCACAATTGAATATTATTTTCACAATCGAGTGTCGATTTTACAATTTGATTATAAAATGGAATTTAGAACATTCGTTGACAGCCCCAGAGCTTATGGTCAAAATCCCTTAAAGTGAATGTATTCTTTCCCAATTGTTGGCTCATACATTTCATGTTCTCTAGTTTGGAGAAAGTCCTTGAAGCCATCACCACAGCAGGGGAATGGCGAGCCATCGAGAGGTTCAGTCCCATTGTGCAAGGACTACGTGATCGCTCGGTTCAATTACAAGTAAGTGCAAAGTACATGTACAGCCACCGACACCGTGTTGTTTCACTCCAGTCTCTCTGAAATGAAATATGAAATGCCTGTGGGAAGTTGCCAATATAAACATATAACACTCAAGGGTCCCTCAGTCACATACATATTCTTTGGTCTGATAAATTATTTTTTTTGAGACATTTTTAGTTGTACTCTTGTTTTCAGTCAAAACTGGGTGTTACATAAATATTGTATATCACAGATCCAGTCACAGTGGCAACACTGAAGCACCTACTGTGTACAGTATATTGCTTGTACTGCTTATAGTGGTCATGTCTGTCTGGGTCAAATTGATCATTATAAGTGGATGATTATTATAACCGATTTTCTTTTCTTTTTAAAAATTATTGTTACGATAATTATGCACATTGAAGTGTTGTTTCTGGAAATCGTTGTTGAAGTCCCACAACATGAGCAGAGCAGGAACGGGAGGGAAAGATAACTCACTGAGCCACAGCGGTGTGAGTAAAGGAGGATGGCGTGTAATTGCAGGCAGCAAGCGCATGTACACACACACACCCACACACATTGAACTTATGTTGGGAGAGCAGGCAGGGACAGTCCAAAAACCTTGTACAAATAAGTTAGAAGAGAATTTAAGCATATGACAGTTTTAAATTATTTTTCCATATGTTGTCATGTATGAAAAGACTCAAAATGATCACTGTGAGCGGACTCCTTGATTATTTTAAGAGAATTGTCTAAATAGCATTTGTAGAGGAATAATTGAGTCCCAAGCTTTTTGATCCATATAAGCTGTAAGTGGTGCATATATAAACTGTGTGTGGTTTCAACCATTGTATTTTTCAAATTTGTGTACTTTAGTATTATTCCAATCCTAGTGTTCATTAACTGTTGTTGGAGCAAACTGGTATATGGGTTAGGGCTGTCAGTTTTTTCAAAAATCAAGTTCGAGTGAATCTGAAATGACACGCAATTCGTTTCAAATTAATTAATTTCCTGTTGGTTAAGTGCTCTAGTTTAGGTGCATTTTGGTAATCAAACAAGCAATTGTGATGTATCATCTCCCTGTTGATGCATTCACTTGAGATATTGCATATGGAATGTTTTAAACAGAGACAGCATTGGTTTGTGTCACAATAATGTAATTCATGATTAAACCATGTTGTCTGCATTTTTAATTGGTAGCTGAGGGATGGGAAGAGAATATTCATTCATCCAGTACCTAACAAAGAAACACACACACACACACACACACACACACACACACACACACACACACACACACACACACACACACACACACACACACACACACACACACACACACACACACACACACACACACACACACACACACACACACACACACCGCTACTTGTCTTATGTTAGTTGTGAGGACACTCATTGAGATAATGCATTCCCTAGCCCCTAACCTTAACTGTCACAAGTAAATGCCGAGCCCGTACCCTATCCCTAACCTAAACCTAATTCTAACCTTAACCCTTAAACCAAGTGTTAACTCTCAAACAGCCCTCTTAAGTTGTAAGGATGGCCAGAATGTCCTAACAATGCCAAAATGTCTTCACAACGATGGTTTCAAACCAAAATTTGTCCATCTAACCATAGAAAGACATGTATATACACGCACACGCACAGAGACACACACGCATGGTGAGCATGAAACTGTAGTATGTACAACCATGTTCCTTTGGTTGTTTCATATTCCCATGCAATGCCCAATGCTAAACTTAATTAAAAGATAAAAAAGATAAAATTTTTTGCCCCCTGTTTTCTGTAACTACCTTTGACAGGTGCAAAACTGCAGGGGAGAGGTAAGGATGCCGACATGTTTTTCTGACAGTCCTATTGCTTAGGCACCGACAAATATTCGCAAGGACCTCACCTCCCCCTCATGTCAAAGTGAGAGTGAATGTCTACAACTTTGATGAGATAATGAAGTGGAACTAACTATCCTTCTGGTCACGAAAAGAGAATTGAAAAAAAACACCATGAGAGTGGATTGCGGGAACAGCAATCGGGTAAACTTGTGTTGTCTCCTCTCAAAGTTTGATGTGAATAGTAGCGTTAAGTTGATGTGCTGGCTTGCATTGCATCTCTTGCTAGTTTGTCTTGCTTGCCAGCCACTTCCAGGGCTGTGTTCTGTGACTTATTGCCTGACAAAAGGGAGAGTGAAATACAACTATTTATTATGTTTGATAAACGCCAATGGGCAACAATGTTTATAAACTGCGGCTCGAAAAAAAGATAATTGTGTCGTGCGTGAACATGCGTCCATATGTGCATGCACGAAATGAAACTCGCGCTTTCCAGCAGCAACCTCTTCGGGGACCATTCCAGACCATATATGGGCGTGATGGAACTCCTCATATGCCTCTTAATTTTAAAAGTCAATGATCATAGGGGTCGGCCGATAAGGTTTTTCAGGGCCAATTCAGATACCGATTATTTATTATCAAGGAGACCGATAGCTGATATCTGGAACCGATATGCAATCGCAATGAAAATGAAAATATTGTGTTCACAATTAAGAATAACACAAAGTTCAAGACAAAACTACTGCGACAAAAAGTCTATGGACACCTGCTGTGGTGTCCGGGTGTTTCTATTTTGTTCACCCGACTTATACCAATGAATAAATAAATAACAGAAACACCTCTCTGTATAATGCAATACAGCTCAGCAGCACCACACAATACATGCTCCAAAATTATCGTACAGTTGATTCAATGACTTTCTAAAACATTTCTAATAAAAAACTGAACGTTATAACCTTCATGAATGGAGGGTTTATTGCAGGACTGCTGGGGTAGACTACATTAGTTTTAGCTAGATGTACCTAGTTAACTGCCAATTGTGTGTATAATTGTAATTATCAGTGGCATGCACAGGCTACAAAGTGTCTGCCTGCAAGTTATTGGTTGCTTTCAATGCAGTTTCCATCTGGTAAAAATACCAATGTGTATATGTTTGGTAGCCTAAAGATGTTTTTTGATTAAGTCGTTTTATTATGTATTATTATTATTATCACCATATAACATAATTTATCCCTCCCATTCCCCCCTTTTAAAAATTAAATTCAATAACGTTTACTCAGAGTACATTTTAACTTGCTTTGTACTTGTAACTGAGTACATTTTTACACAAGTAATTCTACTTCTACTTGAGTAACATTTCTTTTAAGTAACAGTAGTGAGTGGCCATTCAGGTCCTGACATCCTGCATTAAGCATATTGTCTCATTTCTGGTTGCCAGTGTTTGTTACTGGTAGCATTTTTTGCTGCTCTATCTCAACCCCACTAATTTTTGTATTTTCATTAGTGCAGCTTATTACCCCCTGTACATTTAAACTTGCACTGCTCAAACAATCATAGCGACTAGAGACTTAGAGACTTTCTCTCTAATTCCACTGTTGTTTACACGCTATTCAGATCTGCTAGTTACTTTAGCTTAGCAGTTAGCAATGGCTTCTCTCTCTCACTCTCACTCTCCCGCTCCCTCTTGCTCAGTGTGTCCCAGATAAACAAATTAAATTGTGCATAATATTGTGGGGTTTTTGCAACTTCAATGTATAGCACTGTGGTGTTTCTTATAAGTTCAAAAATATTTGCTGCATTACCTTTGACACACAGCTCCGCTCGCTGACTGGAGCTACTTCAGTTTACAAACGTGTTTCTCTGTGCCCATCTGTACCTGCAGCCTTCAGTGTTGATCAGCTATTACTCGTGACGTGTCACCAACCAGATCAGCAATCGGATTAAAAAAAAAAAAAAAAATTCTGATAATAGTTAAAATGCTGAAATCCGGATCTGATGTTCGACCAGACTGATAATCTGTCGACCCCTAATGATTATCTGGTCTCTCAGTCGACGTTTAGTTACAACTCTGGACTAATGCAAGATGGAAAGCAATGCATTGAAATTAACTGTGAATTTAAAATGTTGATTAGTCAAATGTCATACTGGGCAATATGAATGCACAACTCTCAGTAAATAATAACCATTGAGTATTCAGCCAAGCCATGGTATAGATAGTATTTTATATTTGAAAATGTATAAACTGAAATCTGGGGGAGCCAGTTTGACTGGGCCTGATGCAGCTGATATAGAATACAGCTGCAGCCATAGCCTATTAGCTCATGTTTACACTGTATAGCCAAGCTAATTGTAGAGTATTGTGAGGACTGGACTAATTACCGGACAGCAGAGCCAAAGCTCGGCATTATATTTGATTTTTTTTTACTTTTTATATTTTGTACAATTTCTTATTTATTTGAATGTTTATATACACTTAAGATTAAATAGAAAATATACTATTCAATAAATATAGTTTGCTTATACCTCATTCTGTTCTGTATAGATCTACTTATCTTTAGATCTACAGATGGAAGAAACTGTTTTAAAGGAGGGAGGATTTTAGCACGAACACTGGGATGTCAAGTGTGACTGCTTTGCAAAAACCTGTGTAGGTCTACTTTTTTTTCTAAGTAGAAAATTGATCAGGAATCGATAAATAATCAGACTGATAAGCAGAATTGATAAAGGCATTGGTGTCAATAAAATCCTATCAATTCCCATCCCTCATACTGAGGGAAGGAAAGATCTGGAAGATGGAAGGAAGAATGGACAAGAAGATAAGTAAGGACAACCAGGATTTTGTGGTGCGCTGGAAGCTAGAATTTACTCCATACAGAGGCACCTAATACTACTCTCATCAGTTGCTATACAAACATAGCCCTTTTTACTGGAAGGTTTATAAGGCCTCGGTTGTCTTTTATTGATGCTTTGTTATTCCTTCCCACTTCCTAACGCAAAGCACAAATCCCTTTTAACCTTATGCATTATTAAAGCACGGATATTGTTATCCTAACCATGGCAGTGTGTGGCCAAAGGCTTTCTGTCCTACTCGACTACATTTATAGACAGTGTCCCGAGGCAGCCTTTAGCTAAAGGGAAAGTAAGTGTAAATAGACCAATGTGGGACCACCAAAATCAAAGATGCCTGTATTTCCTCTTAGTCTTAGTGTCTTTTTGTATTTGTAATCGACTTTGGCATTATGGGCAATATTCAGAATACAAAGCGAGGCTAATGTAGATGGTTAAATATACATATATAAACTCATAAAATGTTGACAAGGTGACAATCAAATTATACACTTCAAACCCTAACATTGAATCTATATTGTGATGTTTTACTCATGAAACATTATGAAAGCATTGTGGTGATCTTTCTTGCTAACCCTTTGTCTTTTGTTATTGATTATGTATCTCCAGCAGGTTTCAGCTGTCTGCATATTGATTTATATAATATTTAGAAAATATGCAGTATATACTGTTTTCAGTATGTACAAATTAATTTGTATATACTGAAAGCAAATGATATGTGGAAGGTAGGAAATCATTCAAATAATTGTTACGATCTTTAAATATAACAATGATATTGGTTTCTGAACTGTCGCTGCACCCCAGTCACATATCAAGATAAAGTTTTGTGACACTTTGTAATGTTATCTACCTGTATTACAGTATTAAAATGGTACTCTCCAGACAGGTAATTACTAAGCTTGAGTGCCATGACAAAAATAAGAGTGCTGTCAAACTGACAGTGAACCTTAAAACATCTGAATATCCTCCCTGAGCTCTAGCAATACCATACACTCTTTTCACGCATGAGTGGATTGCTTTAGTAATCAATAATTGATTTTTCTCTCTGAGTTTGCTTGGGCAGTTGAAGAGTCACAGGATGTGGCGGTCCCTGTGCAGTAAACCAAACTCAGACAGGAGTGAAAAACAGCTTCCAAAAGAGCGAGTTTTCCCTTAAACTGACTGTTAGTTAGTTTTGTGTGTATGGATCTGCAGTTGTTGCATTAATATTAAAATCATCCCCCCTAGTTGGTGACTGGAGAAAATAGACATGCATTAGTTATGGTCCTCTGCTTCCAAGGGACATAACTCATTTAGAATGCATGCCAGGATGCTTTTCATCAACTTCTGGAAGAAGAAGGCTGTCATCTCTTTCTCTGGTTCTCTCTCTCAGTCTTCTTTCTCTCCTTTCTCTCCCCTTGTTCTGTTTACCCTTCATGTTGCAGGTGGCATGCATGCAGCTCATCAATGCACTAGTAACATCTCCTGATGAGCTGGACTTCAGGCTGCACATCCGGAATGAATTTATGCGCTGTGGCCTGAAAGAGATATTGCCGGTAAGCACAACAAAACCACGCACATACACGCACATGCACATGCACACGGACACGGACACGCACGCACACACAGACTCATAATATAAACTCATACTCACCTTGTATTTATATTTAAATGAGTTGTCCACTTCAGTGAAATATTGTAGATTTGCTTCCGCAAATAATTTATGAAACATAGGAGTGTTTGCACGTCCTTTGTCTGTGCCAGCACCCAGAAACCAATAAAGTTTCTAGTGCCTGGGCTAATCCTCTTCCTACTGGCTTTTATACCATCTACCTAACATGTTTATCTGTTGTAAACAATGTTTCTGTAGCTGCCAAGAAAAGAAATAAATTAAAATGAGGGGCTTGTCCCCACACCTGTATATCACGATGAGTAATAGCATTTAGAATGAGCTCCTCGTCTCTACTTGAGCTTGCTGCTTCCCTTTTGTCACTGTTATCAAAGCCTTTCTCTCTGATTTATTTTGCTTAATTCTTTATGTCATTCTCTCTCATTGTTTTACTTTTGTTCCCTTTCTACCTAACTTCATCTGTAGCAACTGACAAACATCAGGAATGAGGCCCTTGACATTCAGCTTAAGGTATTTGTGGAGCACAAAGAGGAGGACATGATAGAGTTCTCCCATAGGCTGGAAGACATCAAGAACGAGCTGGAATATCCTTGCAGAAGCATGTGACTCTAAAGTTTGATTCAGTTCATCTGTTACTTGTAAATGTGGTTTATATATATTAAAAAAGTTCATGACATCCAGCTAAGGTTTGTTACTCCTGACAAGATGCTAGATTAAAAAAAAAAAGTGTAAAAGTAAAATAAAAATACAAAATTTTTTTTTTTCAATAGCCTCTGCTTTTTTATGTGAAAATGCCGTATTTCCATCTACGTATGAGTCCTTGACTCTCTGCACTGATGCGGGGGATGTATTTAGTATTGTGCAGAGCATGGTGAAGGACAGCAGTGCAGAGCCCCATTTCCTCTCTATACTGCAGCACCTGATGCTTATACGCAATGACTACTTGGTCAGGTAAAAATCAGCAGCACACACATACACATAGAACCCTAATTATCTAAAGTGTAATGAAGCAAGTAGTTTTTTGCTTCTCATTTTCTCTTTTATTTGATTCACTATGCCCTTTCCTCATTTATCCTCCAAGTATGTCTGTGACTTGGTCTGTGTGATAGTAATGATGACTGACATATAGCATTTTGATCTCACATCTTAGCCAAATGCACATACAAGCAAAGGTCTAAGCACCTTTTGAACACTGGTAATGATGTACACTGGTGATGAGCCTATGTTTTGTGGAGGTCTCACTCCTGCATTAAACCCTTTCAATGACATTGGCTAACAAAGAGAATTCTGTCTCTTTCATCTTCAAGCCATCTACAACAGCCATGGCTCCAGAGTATTTCTCATCTCCTATTAATGGTACTTTTCAAAGGCTTATTTTATGTTGGTTCACTCACAGCTGCATGTGAGTTAAACCTTGGCTTGATCAAAAGATGGAGCTCTAATCTGAAGAATATGAAATGCATCACCTGCGGTTTTTCTTCCACCCAAAAACAACACCTAAAGTGTCCCTCTCTGCTCTGGCTCTGCCTGATTACTTTTCTTCATCTGAAATGATTATGAAATGTTAACATTGTTGTTTTTATGACTACCACCACTGGTGCCATCTATTTTGTAAGCATTAATAACAGCATAAGAATATTTACTGTACACACAAAAAACACACTACCATAATAGCTTAGCAACTGTAACACGATTTCTCCACATGCTGAGGTGGTATGCATGGAGCTCCATTAAGAGCACTACTCTGTATATAAAGAGTTTGGAAAGTGGTGTGTTTTTAGCCTTTAGCTAAACAGGGTTATATTAGAACGACATAAAAGTCAGATTTTATATTTCATATATACTAGGACTGACTAGTTCTAAATTACAACACAGTATGCCTTGGACATGCAACTTTAGCCTCAGTCTTTTAGCATATGATTTATTTAGCCATCAAGGCCATATTTAAGACTCTTACCGGTTTTTGTCCATTAAAACACTAAAAAGTCAGCTACCGACATTGTTTTTAACCATGTCATGGAGCTAACATTAGCTTAATTGGCAAGCTAGCCAAAGCTTATTAAAAACAGCTAGTGTGATTTCAGTCAGGAAAATCGATGGCTGCGGGCTAGAAGTGATAAGCAATGGTTCCTTGATTTCTCTGTGAAATCAAGGACCCATTGCTTTAAAAATGACTGAGAATTTGGAGTGGTCTGCAAGTCTTATCAGTGTTAACAGCATATGTGCTATGCGAGAACCAAAAACTTGACAGGCTTCAAAAAATAACTAAGGGGGTTAGTGCTCAGCTCACAGACAATAATAGCCAACAAATCTGATAATTGATTTATGGTTTCAGCTATTTATCTGGCAAAAATACCAAACATTGTCTGGTTTTAGGTTGTCAAATGTGAGGTTTACCTGCTTTTTTTGTTTGTTTGTTTTTTTAAATTTTTTTTTATTAATGTAACTTGGAAGTCTTTGGGTTTTGGACTGTTGTTTGGACAAGTAAATTGAAGCTGTCAACATGGGTATTAGAAATTGTGATGACCATTCACATTGTTTGGCCTAAGCAAATATAAACATAACCAGCTGATTAATAGTCACAATAATTTCACCAGTCACCATGCAAGCAAGATTTATATTGGGCTTTTGGACTGAGGTTGCCAGTAGCTTTTAATGCTTGAGTGCTGGTGGATGCATTAATTGATACACTTTGAAAATTTTTATGCATTCACGACAATGTATTTTGAAATAGTGGCTCATGCTGGCAATAACTTTTGTTTTTCTGTTTCAGTGTAAGTTTTAATTTTTTCTTTGTAAATGTGTGAGGACGATCACCCTAGGTGCAAATCACTAGAACACTCTTGTACACATTTTATAATCATTGAAAAAAATGTGATGATCCTAACCCTTGTACATGAACCTCCTACTGGCTGTTTAGATTGCCTTTTGTTGGCTCTAAGTATTTTTTTAAAATACATTTTCAAGTTTTCCTCAGGCTGTTCAATACTCTTGATTTCATTAATTTTCACTATTGGCACATAACGTATCATATCTGAATCTGATCCTTTTAATGTACTGCATCTGTTGCGACTGACTGGTGTATTGATCTTTAGTTATTTAATTCTTGGTATTCTTGATGTCAATAATATATATTCCACCTTTACACAAAGGTCCCAAAGCTACAGACTAATGAAAGGAACACCAGCAGCTTGTCAGTCAAGTAACTGAAAACATGCCTTATTCCATTTGATTTGTTATTATTTTTGTCTTCATTCAGACAATGATTTAATCATGCTGCTATTCTTCAAAATGATAGACATTGGCATGGCATTCATACTGTGCTATTAGATCCAGTCTCAGCATTGTTTTAGCAAGAGGTGGAAGGCAGTGTCCCTGATTAATCGTTGTCTTAAAGTATTAGTTAATGATTTGGAGTAGAAGGGATTTGGACTCTTAGCTGCATTGTTGTAAGATAATGAGCAGATCAAACAGACAATTTCCCTTCAATTTCCAATAGAATTGTGGCTCCCAGCCTCACATGTTCTCTGTTGTTACATCATAATATCTCCTTTTCCTTATTGTTGCATATCCTTGTTTATTTTATGATCAGTGCAACTGATGGAACTGAACAGAGCCACTTAAAGAAATTTAACCGCAATTACTCAGTTGCTAATAGGTTGGTGTGTATCCTCCTGTTCAGTATCAAAAGAGTGTTTATATTAACGTATAAGTGATTTTATTAGTTCTGAAGAACCTAAAACCCTTAACTTGGGTAACATTGGCAAGTACCATATGTTTGTGATATTATAGACCCAAGAATTAAGACAGTTACCCTTTTTATTTACCATCCATAAAAGTTTACATCCTGTAAAAATATATCCGTATCAATATATAAACAACTAGACTGGCACGCAGTAGAGCGCATACCTCCACCACGGTGAAAAATGCCCTATCCCGCAATGTTAAGGAAAGTGATTAAAAAATTCCTGCATATGCCCCTTTAACTGGATCAGTATCAAAATTTAATGGGTTCTTCCCTGGCCCATGCCCCATCCCTCCACCAAGTTTGGTGCAAATCGGTTCAATACTTTTTGTGTAATCCTGCTGACAAATAAACAAACCAACCAACAAACCAACCAACTAGAAGGGCACCCATTAGAGCACATATGCCCGCCAAGGCCAATGTTAAACAAAATACACCAGACTTCAAAGAAAAAGAATCAAATTCATAGTAAATGATCTGGATCTGCGCTGAAATTTAATGGGTTCTCGTTGGCCCATTCCCCATCCCTCCAGAAAGATCTGTGCAAATTGGTTCAGTACTTTTTGAGTAATCCTGCTGACAAATAAACCAACAAACAGACACGGGTGAAAACATAACCTCCTTAGCACACGTAAGTAATCACACAGTAAAAGATGTATTTATTTACCATATTTTTTTTATGGATTACATGTAATGTATATCCGTTTATTAAGAACTGAGTTTCTGCCCCTGTTCAGGTCCATCATTCTTTTTTTGTCAAACGTCTCTTTTTCTGCTGTCTATTTCCCCTCTATATTATCGCTGTCCACCCATTTTCTTTTAAATGGCTGGGGGTATGTTAGGTGTTTGAGAAAGAGTTGTAAGAATTATGAATAGAGATTCATAATTCTCACAACAGATTCATATATCAGCAGTGTTAATGATGTTGTTTGAGCATGTAAACTGTATTGATACTCTGTGTCAGTTGGTTTCAAATTTCATCTGTTGTGTGAACTTCAGCATTTGCTTTGTCTCACTAATACATCATGATGATAAATAGCCCCAACTTGCAGGCTCATGTTGAGAATCTCTATCTGTTATGCAATGTTTTCGGATTGATTGCACAGGCATAACTGTAGAAGTTGTTGGGATATGCCACATTTCCCTTATATCTTCTCACTAGCCCTGCTTAGTTTCTCTTCCACCTGAATCTGCCCAGATACACTGTAACTGCTCTTGTACAAACACATACGCACAACAGATTCAAATTATGAAATTAAATCAAAGAAAATCATGTAATCATGTAAACTCTGTCTCTTTGTCACTGTCTCTCTTGAATTTCCTGTCTCACTTATCCTGACTCTCAGGCCCCAATACTTTAAGATCATTGAGGAGTGTGTGTCTCAGATTGTGCTCCACCGTAGTGGCACTGACCCAGACTTCAGTTACCGCAAGCGCTTAGATGTGGACTTCAGCCACCTCTTAGGCAAGTGACACTCTTCTGTCAGTTTGTTTACATTAGAGATATTTCAATGAACCATAAATGATTTTCATTCTGATTTTTGTTTTCAGAGGTGTGTGTGGATAAAGCTCGAACTGATGAGTATGAACAAAGAGCTTCAGAACTGGCACAGAAGGCAAGTACTGACCAAAAACAAAACAAAACAATAAACAACTTAGATTTTCATCCCATTACACATCCACATCCACATCTGGCCAAAACAAAACCCATTAAGGCATGCTGGCATTCATTCTAATTTGTTCTATAAAATAACATCTGTTTAGATAATAAAACATTAGCATTAGACGGCAAACATGACACTTTTTTTTAAACTTTTGAAATAATATAGAAATAACATAGAGAATGACATGGATTTAAAATGATCTCTGATTCTTTTCCAAAAACAAAAAATAAGTCTTTTAAAAGTGAGCATTACAGAATATGTCATACAATATTATAACCGATAACTGGGTTTAATGTTGTGGCTGATTAGGCTATGTGCTACAGTTTGAGGAACTATATTAAGGTCCCTGTTTTTATGTTCATAGCAAATAAGACAAATAAAATAGGATATAGCAAATGTATTGTACTACAACAAGTTTTAGCCAATGAAATGTCAAGGTCAAATGGACCTGCTGCGGTTTTTAATTGAAGTTGGGTAGCAGCAGGTTGTAGATCCTGATTAGAAGCATGGGGTCACTGATTGGCATGTGTGTATGGTACATCAAAGGTTTTTTTAATGAATGGGTGTTTAACAAAAGGTTGAAATTCAATCAGTAAATGAAGGTTAAGTTAAAAATAAATGTTATACATATGAAATAATTATACCATTAGACTTAAACAATTTCACTGAATAGTGCAAACTTTTATTCCTAGTTACATTAATTCAATATCAGTGTTTGCTTGTGTGATTAATTTGGATATGTGTTTCTCTTTGTAGGTTGATGAAGAGTTTGTAAGCAGACAGGAGGCACAAGCTCAGCTGGTTAAGTGTGAAGAAAAAATAGCTGAACTCCAAGCAGAGTTGCAGGCGTTCAGGTCCCAGGTACATGACCTGTATGTCTTTGTTTTCAATGTAATTTTCTGTAAATTGTGTTAATTCTTTAGGGGATGTGAGATGTCAGAAAACACTAGAGTTGATCCCACCACCCAAATCTAGGAAAGAAATGCAATTCAACGTTCTTTTCTTACTATCCATCATCAGATGTTCTTATTTTAGGGTGCAGGATTGGGTTCGAGTTAGGGGTGGGGGTTTTATCCACTGGAGCCTGCATTTTGGTTTGACATGGAGGCTGCTCTACTGGCTAGCTGACACTAAGTCTAATGAGAACACTCACCATTCCTCTATGTTGGCCATTTCTAATTCTCTGATCTCTATCCCATAAGAGGAAATTGTTCTAAAAGCAATTTATTCTGACAGCCCCCTTCAGTCTCACTACTGGGCCTCTCTTCAACCCCCCCACCCCGATACCCCTGAGAGTTGCTCCCACGCCCTGGCACAGCAAGATAACTACACACTCAGAGAGAGGAAGAGAACTTCCTTTTTATTTTCCCGATAATTTTTCAATTTGAGAGAGCAAACACAGAATGAATACTCAAATAGTACCTTGGTTCATATGATGGTGGTACATTTAGCCAATGCGAATACATACACACGCTTTGTCCTGCTGTCTTTGTCCATCCGTGTCTGTGTCTGACTCTCTCTTACCAACAGACACGCACGCACACTTGTTAATTCAGCAAAGATATTCCTCCCTCTAGAGGCAGTGGCAGGGTAAGGGTCCGGGACTGACCTTTTAGTGTGCGTCTTTAATCTAAAACTGGTGCATGGATCAATAAGCCATTTGCTCTGTATGATACAATTTACGAAGGTTTGTAGCCCCAGTTATAACATTTGATTTTTAGCTTTAGAAAAAAACTAATTATTGTGGGTATGTTCTGGACAGAATCTAGACTGTTTATGAGCATTTGGCCTCTGCTGGATGGTTGAGAGAACACGCCTCTGTTATCCGTAGACCAGTGGTATTAGAGAGGGAGGCATACTGTACTACACACTTGGCAGATTCTGTAGTTCGTCTGCTTCCATTTTTTTCCTGACAGTTTCAGTCATTTTTCTTTTTTTATTTTCCTTGAAATGTGAATTCGCTGTTTATTTTATTTATTTGAGGAAGGATTTTTTGAGCACTACTCCACATACTGTAAAAATCTGCTGATTAAGTAAGGAACAATCACTAACACAATCTATAATATTTGTTGAAACTAGAATAAAAAGAAAGCCACTCTGGAATAGTATTTAACCTTCAAACTGATTAAAAAAAAAAAAACAAAACCCTTTTATCTTCATAAATAGTGTAAAAAGGCAATTTAGATTAAGATACTTTGAACTAGATTATTTGTTATTTAGTTCAAAAATTTAATTAAAATTATAAATGTGGCTCACACTGCTGCTCAGATAAAAGAATATGAAAAAGTTGATAATGCAGTGACAAGAATATGAGATCTTGGCTGTGTTAGATAATCATTCATACTAAAACTAAGTCCAAGTAGATTTAAAGTTAAATAAAGGTTAAATGTCATTTGCTATGGCATGGTGACTTAAACTACAGTACATTTTGCTTAGACAACACAGATAATATTTTTTAGTGTAATAAACCTTGATTTGTTGGTGTTAATGACGTCAGCCTTGCTGTTTAAGTGCCTTGTTCCACGGCAACTCAGCAGTGCTTCATCATTCTGGGCATTTAAGTGGAAATGTTGCTGTCACAAGACCATTTCTTTAATTTTAGGCTAATATTTGCATTTTTGATGCAAAAATTGTTTGGAGTCTAGAGAGAAAACGTCAACTGTTACACTTAGCATAAAATGAGCATTACTTTTTTCTATGTTATGTGCATGTCACTACATACATTTGTTCTTCTCCCTGCCTATCCAGTTTGGATCTGTATCGGCGAGTCAGTCCTCTACCCATGATAGACAGGTGTTATCTTCCTCACCATTCCTGTCTGGGACGCCACCCTCTGCTCCAGCACCTGGGTTGCCGGCTCCCCCTCCTCCCCCTCCTCCGCCTCCCTTACCTGGCTGTCCCGCCCCACCTCCTCCACCTGGAGTGCCTCCTCCATTTGGTGCCCCTCCACCGCCCCCTCTAGGGTTTGGGGTTGCTCTAGGCTCCCCTACCCACCATGTGCTGCCTTATGGCCTCAGGCCTAAGAAGGAATTCAAGCCTGAGACCTCCATGAAGCGCCTTAACTGGTCCAAGGTAAGACACTGTAAGGTGTTTCTAATATTTAACCACCTCCATTTTCATACATGAGAGTGACATAATATATGAAAACATCTCAATACACTGCAGTCTAATATATCAGTGACAAATTCTTCAAAAAATTACCATGAAGTTGACTGTCAAAGGGAACAAAATTTTAACTCTAAAAGTTTCAAAAATGTAGAATTTACTGCCAGTCTATTTCAGCATATTTGATTACAGTACAGTTCAGGTGTGTATCTTCTCGCTGGTAGAATGACATCTGTATATTGAATGATTTACAATATAAAGAGAGATATTAGAGATGTTTCACAGCTCAACAATCTTCTTAAACAAAAAGTTTTGGACAAGAAACTGGAAATTTAGGCCAACTATTTCTGTTGGCCTTTTTTCTCTACTCTTTGTTCCTGATGTTCATTGGCAGCACCTGAACATTACAGATGTTTTTTAAGAATTAAACAACAACTTCTTACCTCTGTGCCAAGCCAGTAATAATTGAAAATAACAGATGATCAGATGTTATTGTCAGAGCAGCCACAGTGGTACCTCTACAGATGTTGCTCTCTGCAGAGCAATATTAGTTCACACCACAAGTGATATCATTTTGTGGTTTGATTAATAATTTAACGTTAGATCTACATTGGTACAGGTGTTTAGCAAACTAAACCATATGCCTGAAATTTCATGTGAACCTTTTAGTAGGACCTGAGGACGACCTGTCTTAGTGCACAGCTGTATGAGACTTCCACAGATGGTTGTGTTTGGAACAAAGCTGTTCTGAAACTTCTTCAGTGATAAGATTAAAGACTTCAAACTATTGCTAGAGTGGCTCAGGCAGTTCCAGAGAGTATTCAACCATCCTTTTTCTTCCACTTATCCGGGGTTGGGACACGGTGGCAGCCCACAGGTCCCTCTCCCTGGCAACTGTTTCCAGCTCCTCCTGGGGGATCCCGAGGCATTCCTAGGCCAGATTAGATATATAATCTCTCCAGCCTGTTCTGGGTGTGCCCCAGGGTCATCTACTAGTTTGAGCTGTAAACTGCCCCAGTGCATGCTGAAGATCATGCTCTGATGAAGCCAACAGAACCACATCATATGCAAAAAGCAGAGAAAAAATTCTGAGGCCTCCAAACCAGATATTTTCCTCCTCCGGCTGTGCCGTGAAATATTGTCCATGAAGATGACAAACAGAATCGGTGATGAGGGACAACCCTGGCGGAGGCCAACACCCAGCACAAATTTGCTTGACTTGATTTCATGTGCTAAAATTTGCAGAGTAGGGTGTTGATTCCCCAAGGCATCGGCGGTACTAGCAATCCTTTCACATTACAGGAGGTGTTTTAAAAATAATGCTAAAAGGAGCTTGAATTAAATTTAAAGAGTGTTCTCTTACAAGATGTAAGTCCTGGGCACAGATTTTTTTTCTTATCTTAATATCTTGCATGCATTTATATACAGACTTGAATGGTTACTCAATCATTTCAATTGTTCTGTGGTGTGCTTCACTGATTAAAAAGTCTCACTTTCTCACTTTATTTTTGGAGCAATAGCAATGCTGTATTGTATATTAATGAATAAATCAAGGCAAATTAATAAGCTTTTGTTATCAGTGTCACCTGCCTTCCCCTCAGATTTTTTTCTGCATTTTGTGACACCACTCTCAATTGGTTGTCCATTTTGAATATGTCTTCAGATTGTTGTATTTGTCATGTATGACTATGGACTATTAGTTGCATTAACTACAGTTCAGTTGGCCGAACAGAGGTTGTAGGTACTTTATAAACAAGTTACATTAACAAGGATATAATTCCAAATATTCACTATATTGACAGGTTACAAAGTTGTGACATACTGTATATTTACTTTGGGAACTAACAGGACTATTATGTAGCAAGTCAATTTGGACTAGTCTTTTGTAGCTTTAATATGTATCTAATATCTGATTAGAATGATGCTTTTTCTTTATATTAACATTTCCCTCTGTAGCCTCGACAATCTGTAAAATACAGAACCTTGTGTTAACGGAATGTGCTGAACTGTGTGTTTTCAGATTCGTCCCCAGGAAATGTCCGAGGGCTGTTTCTGGGTGCTGGCTGATGAGGACCAATATGCAAAACCAGAATTACTGAGCAGAGTTGCTGTCACATTTGGTTCACAAAGAACAGGTCAGGCTCACTACATTTGTATATACTTAGTTATTTAAAATCCAGCTGACTGACTGCTGCACTTTTATTCCGAGATGGCTTTGTTGTAAAAAGGGGGGGGGGGGGTCTGCAAAATTATCTCTATAATAACTAAACCGGCCACAGTGCACTGAGTGTATTCTACCTGGTAGCCTTATTAGCCTAAATGAATTATAAATAAACATGAAAAGCTAGTATTTGCAACATCTCATCTGTTTTAAAAAAAATGCAGCCTCACCAATGACTTCTTGCAGTCAGTTAGTTTGCAGCCGACTCAAAGTAAATATTCAGTACATTTTCAGTAAAAGTTAAATAAGTTAGACCTAGCAGTATCCATTAAGTTAGGTGAGTTCAAAGTTGTGAAAACGGGGGTTGTTTTCAAAATGGCTCTTCCCCCAGCCAAAAATAATGGATTAATCCTGGAAGGCTATTGATGTAGCACTTTTCACTTTATAAAAGTAACCCCGGCGATTGTCCAACCAGTGAGAATTTGTTCAGACAAGAGCATATCGACCACCAGTCGACCAGGAGACTACAGCCATACTACCAGCACCTAGTCTTTCCTCTCCACTTTACCTTCTTTTTTTGTCTAACTGTCCCAGCTTGCTTGGACAGTTAGACAGTTTTCACTTGGGCTTAGAATTTCAGTGTGGTCAATATCGGTGTTATTTTTTATTAAAATTTTTTGTCTATCCATAGACTAAAATTTAGTCAGTCAAACGTGAGAAATATCAACATAACATTTTTATATTGACTTTATAAATTTAGTGATAATACAGTTATATTGAGAAATGATAAACAATAATATTGAAATAATGCCCAACTCTGAATAGACATGTTTATTGTCTCACATCTCGTGTCCTTAACAGATCAGTCAGCAGTCCCCAAGGTTTTCATGCTGTTTTAGATTTTGATGGGCTATTCTGACTATTCCTTGTGGTAATGCTGCATGATAAGACACCGTAGGGTTACATCTTTACACTTTAGTATGGCTGGCAAGATCTGGAATATTCATGTACAAGGTTGTTGCTATGATTAAAGGTACAGCAGGAGGGAGTAAGAGATGTTATCAGTCTTGTCCTCTCCTGTGCTTTGTCTATTAGTCCCTCTCTGATGATTTATTCACGTCTTGTTTTTTTTTTTTTCTTGTCTTGTCACGGACTCAGCTAGCTTACGCTAATTTGAATTATTCATCCAGGTGTTACCTACCTGTCACAAATCTACGCTGCTCCTCTCAAGACACAGAAGACCCCCCCGAAACACCAGTGCACCTTTTTTCTCTACCGTCAAGGTGTTGAATAATGGAGGCAGACCTAGATGGCAACAGGTAGACAGACAGTAAAGCAGATGTTCTCTGGAGAGGGCAGAGGAAGGATGTCCACTAGCAGACAATTGTACTTTTCTGTTAGGGTAATGACCCAGAGCTTCCACACGCTTCAAACACAGTATCTTATTTTAGAGTAATCATGAAACATACTTCTCATCATATGAGGAGACATGCAGAAGCGCTTCTGCCCTGTAGTATGCTGTCCGCCTGGTTTGTTACTGCTCATGGGTAATTAATTTTAGGTTTGGTGAGAAAGTCAGGAAACATTTGAATAAAATCAAACCTTTCACATTGTTTGAATCCATTCTCTTAGTTGTTTTCCTCCTGTTACTTCCCATCCCAGTGGAGGTTGTAGGAACAGCATGACAGGTGGGTTGAGCTGTCAGATCCAGTTGCGACTGCTGCTGTGTGTCGGTGAATGTACGCGAATGCTTATGTGCTTGTGGGCTTATCTTCTTATTAACACAGCCATACAGCATCATGTTTCATCTCACTTAAGAGCAGCAGCATCTGGATCAGCATTAATCATTAAAAAGGACACGGTATGAAACAGCATTCACTCAGTTTTTCTCATTAAATATTAATTTATATCCCTTCAGACTTCCTTATTGTTTTTTTATGTTAGTACCTCTTGTAGTTTTTTAAGAGAATTCCTGCCATCCTGTACGCTAACTGCTGAGTTTGGTTGGGCACTGGGGACAGTTTGTTTTGAGGCTATCACTGTATTTTTGGCAGACCTCAAGTTAATCAAGTGTAAATAAAGATAGTTATTGTTTTTTTTAAATTATTAGTTATAGTGTTAATAGAAGGCTGGAACTTCACATTCAACCACAATATTATATTACTGCATTTGGAAGAATGAAACACATTTATTTTACTAAGTAGACATTACATTCATAGTGGTAATATCCTTTATGGGTCCTCTATTTATCTATTCAGAGTAGGAATATAATTTTTTGCGAAGGGTCAGTGCCACTTTAACACATCTCCTCCATGAGCAAATTGCAGTAAATGGGTCTTTTTACTTTTTAGCAAGCAGGTCAGAGCGAACAAAATTAAATAAGACCATACTGAATAATATGACTTGATTTCTGTGCTCTTCTCTCAAGTCTCTGCTCGTTAGCTGTTAACTTCTGATTAGGGATGTTCCTAACGACAAATTTCCCTGCCGATTAAACAGGGATCTAAATTTAGACTATTAACTAGTCGGGGGTGGGGTGGGATGGGTACTCCAGGCTCTGGGTGCTCCCAACGGTCCACTGGCCTTCCTATGTGGCGGATTTCTACCGGTGGCTAGTCCAACTATGACACAAGGTCTGCTGTCAATGTGTTAGACTTGTGAGCCACCACATTCAGCAGCTTTCTTTCCTTGCCGGTACATACAACCTTATTTTCATTTTCTAGATGAAAATACTGCCAAGCCGCCCTGGTTTTTCCACCTTGCTTGTTTACAACATCCAGGCACTAGCGTGGGGAGAGGGGAACTGCGTAACATCTTAGATACATCAGTTAACTGGCGTTGTACATTAATAACATATTAATAATTTGTTAAACCGACTAATATTTCTGGTGCCGACTAGCAAGGGCAGCATTGATTTAATCGTTTAGTTTAGTCGACTATCATGTACATCTCTACTTCGGATACACATGTCCTGTAACCTTTCAATTAGGGACCAAATAGTGATAAGATGTCATTCTGTAAATTTCTTAAGGTTATGTCTCAAGTCTAATTGAGCCATTGCAGAGTAGCAGTAAGCACAGGAGACGTGGCAGCCCATTTCGCATAGTAGAGGCGGTTAAAAGAAGCAACCTAGAATGGACTTTCTAAATTGTGTGTTCGGGTGTTTATGTTGATTTATCATGTAAACATTTGAAAGGTCACATTCCATTGGATTCTTCCCCAAGGTAGAAGTTTTCTCTCAGTCTCTTTTGCTTGCCTTTTTAACTTTCACAGTAACACACACACATTACTAACATACAGGGTATCTTTTCTCTGCCAGACCATTGTGCAAGGTTGTTCTTTAACTTGTCTCCTCATAATTTTCTTCACAAATCTTTCAGGTTATAATGCAAAATCAGTTCCTTCTATTGACTCGGCCAAAATAACCCATAATTATTGTGCATGCAGTAGAGCAGGACATAGACTTTTCAAGTTCATCAAGAACAGTCAGATTAAGAAAAAAAAGTCCCAGTAAAATTCAGGTAATTTTTGTTCGGACAAGTTGTCATGCTACCTTAAATTTACGAGGAAGAGAGAGAGAGAGAGAGATTGTAATCCAGTTTAAGAGAGTCTTTCTTTTCTTTGTTTCTCTTTGAGTTTCCTGTCTGTTGGTTGTTTTTTACTTTATATTAATTGCGGTTCAATAAATTCCTCACTACATATGTATCACCTTGACACATACCTAGGAGTTTTATCTAAAATGCCCTCTTTCAGCTTTATTATTATTATTATTATTATTATTATTATTATTATTATTTTTATTTTTTATTTTTTTTTACTTACCGCAACCCTTAGCAATGCCAGGTACATTCACTTGAGTGTTAATGAGTCTTTCTAGTCTTTCTTCAGGCTACGGAACTGTGGAATGAGTTCTTTTAAGCTGCTAAGGTCAACCAAATGTTTTCTACTAAAACGATTTACTCTTAACAAGAACAATCCTTTACAAGTTTTACAATTATCCTTCATTTCTCTTTGAAGCCTAATATCTTGGCTCTTTTATGACCAAATATGATAGCTTCCAAGCTTCGAAGATGTCCTATATTAGGTGTTTTTTGCTGCCATGTACATACACTTCAAGCACCGATATACTGTACATATACACAATCACAAAGTTTAGTACACATGCTGCAAGAAGAAAAGATGCAGAAGCGACAAGGAAAATATATCAAGTCTGATTGTAACCTGCTACAGTAAATCAATGGTGATTGTACAGTAAAGATTGTATGTTGCTGCAGGACAATATTGATTTTTTTCATTTCCTGTTTCATTAATTGTGCTGTGCTGTTAATTATGACAGGTTCCGTCCTGTATACAAACATGTTGGGCTTGTCTGGGCTCCTTTCATTAACACCTGCGTGCATGTACACACCAACACATTTAACTTTGGCTCAGGCATGGACTTTTTTACCTTTTCACCGGAAAAAAGTCATTTGTTGCTAATACTGGTTAAATGTAGTTTCTATTCTTGTAAACAATATTCATCTCAAGGTTTTAGAGCTGTAGAGGATGACTTTGGAGGCCAAGACAAGAAGTCTTAATTAATTTAGAGATGATTATATCTCTATATATTATAGGTATGGTTTTTTTTCAGAGTATAATTATATAACACCTCCACTTAGTTAATCAGTTTCATGTATCACAGCACTGTGGAGTGTATTAGCAGTATTTCACTGATAACAGAGCCGCTTAGCGTTTAAATAATCCTACATCTTTTCGTGTTTGTTGGTAGTCGGTTTAACCTACAGTATATTTAGCATAAACGTTGGAGCCTAGGGGACCTGCAGTTAATATAAGTTCTGATTGCTTTAGGATGATGAAAGATGATAAAAGTGTTGACCAGAATTTTAGAGGTGTCCTAATATGTGCTTTCAATGGTTACCTGCCAGCCAATTAGAAACTAATATTTTCCATGGCCAAAGCAGAATTCTAGAGCATAATCTTTCTTCAGCCAATTTTTATGCAAAGCTAGTAGCATGGCTCAGTGTTTGTTTGTTTTTAGGTCTGGTGGCCTAGCACCACTTTGGTCCAGACTAAAATATCTCAATATTTAATTTGATGATTTGCCATGGTATTTTGTATTTCCATTCATGCTCCCCAGAGGATGAATCCTAATGCTTTTTGGGATCTCTGACTTTTCCTCTTGCACCACCAAGAAGTTTATGTCTTAATGGCAAGTGGATGGATTACCATGAAATTTACTACAGTTATTCAGGGTCCCTAGATAAATACTGATGACTTTGGTGATCCCCAGACTTTTCCTCTAGCGCCACCAGCGGGCTGACGGTTGTGATTTTTATTAAAAATATCTTAAGAATTAACTATTGACTATTGGATTGATTGCCATGAAAATGGCTTCAAACGTTCAGACATACAAACATTTCCAGAGGACGAATTGTAATAACTTTTATCTGCTAACTTTTCTACTAGACACATCATCAGATCAAAGTTTCTGTCTAATACTTTGGTTTACAGCCAGTCCTGGACAATTAATGACATTTCCATCAGCCTCAACTGTATTTTGTGTTTAGTGTTAATGAGCACAAGTTATCATGTTAACAGGCTAGCTAAGCTGCTAGCATTGCTCTAGACTCTTAGTCTTCCTATCCTATGTCCTGCTCAAATAGAAAAAAGTTCTCTTTAATCTGATGTAGATGTTCATGTAATGTTTAGACTCAACATTATATGGTTCATGTTAGCGAACTTTTAAAGAATAACTGCACTGGAACAAATTAACTGGTATCTGGACAAATAATCTGGCTGTTATTGCTAGTGGTTACCACATCCATATCCTCTGCAGCACTGCTGCACAGCTGGCTATGGTCACAAGTACAGCAAACCACACCTGACCACATGTAGCTGTGATCCTTGGTGTGGACAGAGGTTCAACAGACTTGTACCTTTTAACCCACAGAGGTCAGTGCAATGATGCTTTTACGCCATAGAAGATTTAGTGTGAAGTTCCTTTTGAGAGCCCCCGAACTGGAAGCTAAGACAGGGAAGCCCACTCTATCCCTGCTGTTCTTTTGTATCACTTTTCACTTCCCCTTCCCTGTCTGCTCTCTTGCGACACAGCAGCTGTTCTGTGAGAGTGAATGCATGCAAGGGGACAGCTTGCTTTGTGTAAGATAAAATGGCTATAGACTAGTATCTGTCTCCGCTTGTGTTCACAAAATAATAAAACCCATCAACTTTCAAAGCATGGGAAATAGTAGTTGTAGAGTGAGCCTGTCTATTGTGGAGGGAATGTCAGAAACAAAGCGAGCCCCTCACTATTTCTCATGTTAACCTTTTGAGGTGAGCTGTTTTAGGCAAAGTCGAAGGAATAGTTTGGAAAAATTACTTTTTTGTCAAGTGGTAATCAGAGATTTTAGATTTCTGGGGGAACGAAAGCAGATTCAATAGAGGCACTAGTACCACTATTCGATGGTGCTGCCGCTGCTTTTGCTCCTTGAATAGATGTCTTCGGACGATTCGGGCAGTCTGTTAAAGCCATTTACCAAGGCACCAGATGTAGACTTTAGTATGTGAGATTTTTCCCCAAAGCTGCTCATGTACAGTCACTCGATAAACCATAATACCTATGTTTACTATCATATCTATCGGTCTAGCCATTAAACAACTTCCCTTTCTATATCCTAACATGAGACCACGTTTGAACACATGCACACATACATATTTCTTCATTCTTTTGTGGAGTGGATCTCAATCCCTTGTCTTTAATCTTTCCCTTCTTATTTCTCTTTTCTCTGCCTGTGAGGGCCTGGTCAGTTCATGCCATTGCAACCCCGGGCACGCAGTCCTATTTCTTCCTTCTGGCTTCCTGAGATGTTATCGTCTTCCCATAGTATACAACTGAAAGGTTATATTCGTTTATTTCACACAGATTAAATCTCATATCATCTCTGGGGCAATTTTCCCATAAATATAGATCATGTGACTAGTAAATGTTTACATAAATAGCTGTTTAGTGCAATATTTACGTGTTATTGTGTGTTGCATTTCCTTACCAACATGTGCTAAATGAGAACAACCCCCAAAACAGAATGTATTGAATAGAATTGTTCGTGTTTGTCACACATTGACACGCAAATGCTGTGTCGTTATCTACTTGTATAAAACAACTTGCTGAATCAGGGTGCTTGCATAGGTTAAAGGGGTTGTCATTTTTAACTGAGCGACCCTCAGATTAAGGTAGATTTTAATTCTAAATTTCGACTCATAATAATTCATATTTTTGACTGCCCAGATGTCCTCATTACAAAGCCTTTTTTTTTTTTTTTTTTATATTCGGACTTTACTGGCTGAGGAGGCAGAACCAAATTAATGGTCACAAACTGAAAATTAGATAGTGACTTTTGCACACCTTTTTTTCACAAGTATTGTTTTAAATCCTTAATTTTCTTAATGTTTTGTCTGTTTGTTTGTTCATTACGCAAAAAGTACAAATACTATATTATACTATATTTTACTACTAATATACAGCTTGTAAGATGCCGTTTCACAAGCTGCTCCATTGACAGTTTGTGGACCATGACTTATAATTAATTTATTAATTAATTTTTTCCTTATAATTTATCTTAGTGCTATCAGCTATCAATTATGTTAGGGCAACGTTATATTACAAATAAGGAAAAGGGTTTTTCTTTCAAAATGTTCCAAAACGTTATATCCAGTGATATATTGACCATTATGGAAATACTGAATGAATGATCTCAGTATTCTGTCTTGACAGCTTGCATTAAAGTAACACTAACACCAATATTGAGTCAGGATTTGTCATATTTTTACTTAAGATGGCTTTAATAATAGCATTTTTAACAGTAATGATGATTAAATTTCAGGTAGCAAAATGTTTACAATGTGAAACAATTTTTTTTGGTCTATGCTAAATATTCCCTTTCCACCGAAACTCATAAACTCCTATAGGAGCAAATATACAGTATGCACTGCTCATACATCTTTTTCTTTTGCTGCGAAAAACGTTATGTTAAAGGTGTGCCTTGTTCTTTGACCATTGATTATATAGTTTGAGAAAAGAGGACGTGCTATATGACAGAAGTCTTTCACATACACTTTTACGCTGAATATGAATAGTGAGGGGTTAGCTAAAGTTAATCATTAGATCCATGAGTGAGGGTTATCTCATTGTGATTATTAATCGCAGATTATAAATTAAGCATAGCTAATGATGCTTGACTGTCTGCCTCTGAACTCTGAGTTTTAATCTGTTCCCCTGACATCTGAGGGTTTTAATTGCAGTCTTTGTGGTTACCATCTCATATGATGAGGGTTGAGCCTGTAAGGGTAGAGATGAGTTCTTCACAGAGCTTCATCAAGGAACTTAAATTAGAGAGAACCAAAAGTGGTATAAGCAGTAGCACTATTGTAATTCACTGTAACAAATTGTCTGCTGACCTGTGTGGTGAGTAACAATGAAGTGAGTGTAAAAAAACTGCATTTTTATAGTGATGTTTAAGCTTTCATTAATGCACACTTCCCAAATGGGACTTGTGTTCTGTTTTATGGAGGTTTTTTGTTGAAAAACAGGAGGACTTGGGCAGTGGAATTTATTTTTGTTTAAAATATTCACACACGCATCAAAGAATTTAAGTCACTGAGAAAATTGTTTTAAAATTGTTTCAAGCTTGTGGAATGTTTTTTTTTTTTTTTTCTCACAAACACAATTCAGAATGCACAAGCTTAATTATTCATTGCAGTCTTTCAAATCTGATTCTACACATAACAAATCAAATTCACATGTGGTTTTGCTACAATCACCGCTGTGAATTTTTATTTATTTATTTATTTAAATTTAACTGTCTTTTTAACAGGTAAGACATTAAGAACGATTTCTTATTTAGACACTTGGGGGGGGGGAGAAGGGAAGGAGACATATTTGTACATTGGTAAGTCAGTATGTTAATGCATGGAATGAGAGCAGCAAATCTGTATAATTATTATTTCCTGTTTTAAGTGAGAAAACCAAAGCTCTGACCTGTGATGTCTGATATAATTATGAGACACTCATCATTGACTATTAATGTCACTGGTGACTCAAATCACTCATCACTGCAAGAACCATGAGATCTTGATATTGTGAAATTCTCTGTGATTAAGCGAAATTGTAACCCTGCTCTGTTGCTGCTTTTGACAAGTCCATTATTGTGAAGAAATATAGACCGAAACTAATCTGTTGAAGTTCATAACAATGACACTTTCTTTCTGTTGATGCATACAACATCTCTCTCCATGGACTGTAACATCACTTTATATTCAGTGCAATGCTTTGTCTCTCTGCTGACAATAAAATGTCTGAAATAATTCTTGCTTCAAACATCACTAACCAGCTTTTCTTCTTTCTCTTGTTTGCTCTGTCTCTCTTTCTCTTCCTTTCTCCTCTTGCTTTTTCTGTATTCTGTTCTTGCAACTTCTTGGCTGCATGACCTGCCTTCATCTTTGTTCTGGAAAAGAAACCAAAGGTTAGTATCTTTTTTTTTTTTGGTTTCACCCATTCCTTTCTTTTCTGAACTTAAAGTACCTGTTTTAGCTGTGTACACACTTACCTGAATATGGGTCAGGCATAACAGTTATAGCTAGTAAGGAAGCATAACCCATTTCGGTATTTGTAGTGAAATAATTTCCATAAGTACATGACATTGACCTGATTAGATTTGTGTGCGGTATTTCTTTTTTTTATAAAACCTGTTTAAATTCCAACACTTTAAGGTTTACAGTCTCCCAACATCAATCCCATAGTGAACGTTACAAGTACACAGTTAGGGAGTCAGGAGTGTCTCATAAATCTTCATAAAATAAATACAGATTATTACAGATTTGAGGGAGATATTGTAGAAAGCAAATGCCCATTACATTAAGACAAATTTTGAAACATCCCCATCCATCTTTGGTAACTGCTGGGATAGAAAATAAGCAAGGAAAGTAAATCCAAACATATGTCACTTAAGAGAAATCTTAGAAATCAAAACAGAAAACACTCAACATAGACAACAGTTGCAATTCAATTATGTGTTTGTTAAACCTTCTTAGCCTATGCAGGGGAAAATGTACCCTATGCCTGATCTGGCTGGAATATCAGACTGGAGTATAGTTCTTGACCACTGAGCACATTGATTCAGTTCTCATCTCACTATATTTTTTGTCATGTGGTGTGATAACTTCTACTGCTTGCAGTGTTTCAAACTAGCAGGACTTTTCATCCTGTTAGCTCTGAATGTGAACACAAATATTAGAAGTTTATATGAGCCTCTGTAACATTTCACACAGTATTTCAAGGCTTTATTTCTTTCACAACTAACCAGACATTGCCCCCTTTTCTTTAACGATGAATGTGTGGTCTGCGTTCAGATTTGTGAATTTTTGACTAGATAGGTGATTGTGTTGGTGGCCTTGCTGTAAGCTCTTAGAAATATCATTAATAGCTGTTGATTTGCTTCCCAGCTTTTTCTTTAATCTTATCATCTTTATGCAAGTTAATTCCATTCAGCAAAGGCCATAGGACTAGTTATTAATTTGATAAAGGTAACATAAATTAAGCCTAATTTCTCTGGTGTGTCGATACTCAGATAAAATTTTAGAAGTGGTAACATGTTGGGTTGAACATTGAGAGGCTACTCTTGAGTATTTTCAGTTCAGTTTCTTGAAGCTCATCATTTGCATATAATTTACACCGATCAGCCAAAATGTTAAAATTACTGACAGGTGAAGGGAATAACACTGATTATCTTGTTACAATGGCACCCGTCAAGGGGTGGGATATATAAGGCAGCAAGTGAACAGTCAGTTCTTGAAGTTGACGTGTGTGAAGCAGGAAAAAAGGGCTGCCGTAGGGATTGTAGCAATCAATGGTTAGATAACTGGGTCAGAGCATCTCCAAAACAGCAGGTCATGTGGGGTGTTGACGGTATGCAGTGTTTAGTTTCTAACAAAAGTTGTCCAAGGAAGGACGGCCGGTGAACCGGCAACAGGGCCATGGGTACCCAAGGACCATCGATGCATGTGGAGAGCAAAAGCTGGCCCGTATGGTCCAATCCCACAGAAGAGCTACTGTAACAAAAAAATGCTGAAAACCTTAATGCTGGCTATGACAGAAAGCTGTCAGCACAGACATCTTAGCATCTTAGCTTGCATATGGGGCTACGTAGCTGCAGACAGGTCAAAGTGCCCGTGCGGACCCCTGACCACTGCTGAAATTGTCCAAAATGGTCATGTGAGTGTCAGAACTGGACCATGGAGCAATGGAAGAAGGTGGCCTGGTCTGGTGAATCACGCTTTCTTCTACATCAGATGAACCGCTGGCTTCGTATGCGTTGTTTACCTGGGGAAGAGATGGCGGGAGGATGAACTATGGGAAGAAGGCAAGCCGCCGGAGGTAGTGTGATGTTCTGGGCAATGTTCTGCTTGGTCCTGACATTCATGTGGATGTTACTTTGACATGTACCACCTATGTAATTGTTGCAGACCAAGTACATCCTTTCATTGCAACATTATTCCAGTCCATGTATGAAGCCAGTATGATGGCAGTGGCCTCTTTCAGCAGTGAACACTGCAAAAACTTTTCAGGAACGGTTTTAGTAACATTACAGACTTCCAGCTTTTGAGTTGGCCTCCAAATTCTCAAGATCTCATTCCGATCGAGCATCTGCGCGATGTGCTGGAAAAAATCTAATCCATGGAGGCCCCACCTTGCAACTTATAGGACCTAAAGAAAATTATGCTAACATCTTGGTGCCTAATACCACAGGACACCTTCAGAGGTCTTGAGGAGTCTATGCCTTGACAGGTCAGAGCTGTTTGGGTGGCACGAGGGGGTCCTGCACAATATGAGGCAGGTGGCTTTAATGTTTTGGCTGATTGGTGCTTTGTTGGATTATACCACATTAAAATGAATGTGGTCAACAACAAAAAGGACAGTGTTGAAATGACAGAAGTAGATATATTCAGGATTATTTTGTAATCAAACCATGCACCCTTGAATTTGAAACGTGCCCCTTTTGGAATGGCTGTGGTGTCACAGTAATTAACATTTATGAACTGTTTGTACTGTCATTAAAGTAATTATTTCTTTGATATCAATACAGTTATAATCATTATCAATAGAAAATGCAAGGGAGAGAAAGAGACACTGCTTCTTGTTGCTCAGCTCCTCCGCTTACTGGAACAGAGAAGAGGAAAAAAAGGGAAAAAACAAAAAAGCAAATATAGTGAGTGGACACCCAGAGAGAATGCTGACAGCCCTCAAAATTTTTTCGCATTTTTCTGTAATTTCATGGATAGCCTCTAGAGAAGCTCTTTGAGATCATCAGTGTCAATAGATGGAGATAAAACATGCATAGCAGGGTTTTCCTTTAGGTGTAAGCACAAAGGGAGGGCGAAAATCACAGAATATTTTAGAGACACTGGCAGGTGGGAATTGAGGGATATGTAGAATCTGTCCCCCTATTTACTGTACCGCTCATGTCTCATCTGGTCTTTTGTATTTATTCAGTTCTAACAGCAGTGAGAATACTTCTTTAAGTTAAACATAAAGGGGACACCAGTGGAAACAAATCAGTAGAGTGCAGCTCCTCTCCCATACTACCTCTCTTTGTTCAGTTTTTGTTCGGGAAAAGAAAATAATAATGCAGCTCTCTGTAAAATGGGATGGAGCTGATTAATGGGGTTGCTTAAATTACATGATAAGTTTTGTCAGGCTACCTTTGACATCATAATGGAATAGTAACATACTGTATTATAAAATCATGTTCATGAGAATATTACAGGGTGTTGCTAGAGAGTTTGTGAGAGAGAAATGTGAGATACTTGTTATTTTTTTTCATCAGAAATGTATCCTCAGCACAGTACTTCCATCTCCCTTTCTTTGTCCAATGTTTTTTATTTGTCTTTAAAAAGGAAAACTACCACTGCCCCCTAGCTTACTACTTTAAGTCAAGCCAAGTCAGTTTTATCTATTCAACCTAAAATCACAATTTCAAATTTGCCTTAAATAGCTTGACAATCTCTACATCATACAACTTCTCTCTTTAAACCCCCAGTCTGGTTTAAGGAAAACCTCCCCCTCCAAAAAGTCTATAATCTACAGTGGATTCAGAAAGTATTCAGACCCTTACACTTTATGCTAAAATCATCACTCAATACCCCATAATAACAAAGCGAAAACAGAATTTTTGAAATTTTTGCAAATATATTACAAAGTAAAAAGTGAAATATACATTGACATAAGTATTCGGACCCGTTACTCAGTACTTAGCCGAAGCACCTTTGTCATCGATTATAGCTTCAAGTCTTCTTGGGTATGACACGTCAAGCTTTGCACACCTGAATTTGGGGATTTTCTGCCATTCTTCTCTGCAGATCCTCTCAAGCTCTGTCAGTTTGGATGGGGACTGTCAGTGGAGAGCCATTTTCAGGTCTCTCCAGAATGTTTGATTGGGTTCAAGTCAAGGCTCCTGCTCAAGGACACTGACAGTTGTCCCAAAGCCATTCCTGCATTGTCTTGGCTGTGTGCTTAGGGTCCTGTTGGAAGGTGAACCTTTAACCCAGTCTGAGGACCTGAGCTCTCTGGACAAGATTTCCATTAAGGATATCTTTGTACTTTACTCCATTCAGCTATACCGCAACCCTGACCAGTCTCCCAGTCTCTGCCGCTGAAAAACAACCCCAGAGTATGATGCTGCCACCACCATGCTTCACCATTTGAAATGGTACTGGGCGGATGATGAGCGGTGCCTGGTTTCCTCCAGACATTACACTTAGAATTGATGCCGAACAGTTCAATCTTGGTTTTATCAGACCAGAGAATCTTGTTTCTCACAGTCTCAGAGTCCTTTTAAGTGCTTTTTTTGCAAACTCCAAGAGGGCTTTCATGTGTCTTTCATTGAGGAGAGGTTTCCATCTGGCCACTCTACCATAAAGCCCAGATCAGTAGAGTGCTGCAGTAATGGTTGTCCTATTGGAAGTTTCTCCCATCTACACACAGGGTCTCTGGATCTCAGCCAGAGTGACCATCGGGTTCTTGGTCACCTCTCTTACCAAGGCCCATCCCCTCCAATTGTGGAGGATCCCTGGTTGTTCCAAACTTCTTCCATTTAAGTAATATGGAGGCCACTATGCTCTTGAGAACCCTTCAATGCAGCAGAAATTTTTTTGTAGACTTCCACAGATCTGTTCCTTGACACGATCTTTTCTCTGAGCTCTGCAGGCCGTTCCTTGGACATCTTGGCTTGGTTTTCGCTCTGATATGCATTATTAGCTGTGAGACCTTATATAGACGAGTACTACTTTCCAAATCATGTCCGATCAATTGAATTTGACACACGTGAACTCTAGTCAAGGTGTGTTAACATCTCAAAGATGATCAAAAGAAATGGGAGGCACCTGAGCTAAATTTCAAGTGTTATAGCAAAGGCTCTGAATACTTATGTCAATGTGATATTTCAGTTTTTCCTTTTTTAATAAATTTGCAAATAATTCTGTTTTCAGTTTTTCATTATGGGGTATTGAGTGTAAATTGATGAGGGAAAAAATGAATTTAAATGATTTGACCATAAAACTGCAACATAACAAAATGTGAAAAAAGATAAGAGGTCTTAATACTTTCTGAATACACCATATTTTCTTTTGCTTGCCTTACTGTTATGCATGAAAAACATTGATCCTTCACACCTTGATACAGTATAAAAATTTGCTTTTTAAGGTCTTTGCTTATGGAAGGATACCATATTATTTCTAAATGTTCCACAAAAAGATTTTTTCCATATTTGAAGATAAATGCACTTGTCATACTTTTTACATGTTATCGTATGGATATATTTTGTCATACTAAGTAGTGGTATCTTAATTGACATCTGGAATAAACCAGTTATTTCTCTCCATCTCGCTCTTTTATCAAGAGAGGGCAGAGAGATATATTCATTGCCATACTGCTGGGAAAATAAGGAAGAAAATGAAGAGAGAGGCTCTCTCTTCAGGCTTCTTTTCAGCTAATAAATAACATCCAATTAGACAAAACCCTCAAAGATCTCAAAATCAGTTTACTATTTCTCCCCAGGATATAGGCATCTGCTAATAACCTACCTCTACTCCAAAGTTACAGCACTGCATGGGTGTGTTAGAAGGCAAGTGTTAAAAATGGAGAAGTAAAATTGTTAATTATTTAATAAAATTATTTTATTTTTTGTGATTTTGTGATAGGAGACTTAAATTTATTGATGCAAAGACCTTAATGATTGGATTATGAGCACATTTACTGGCAGTGTATCTGAATTCAGACATAACATCTCAAGTATTGCAATTAATAAAAAATTCGAAAGCACTACACCTACTGTATTTATCATTTCCAGCTCTGTAGTATTCCTATGATGGATATTAATAATCACTGAATCCCCAATAAATATATTAACTGAAATATTTAAATGTACTACCATAGTAACTTGCTATTAGAGCCCGGCCATTACTGAATTTTGGAGGCTGTTGCCAATACAATTTTTTTTCAACATAAATATATATTTACACATTTTTTTATAAGGATACCCTAAATTTAATTATTACAGAATTGTGAACAAGATACTGTGTGTAAAGACAACAACGCAGTGGGTTACCAGCAGCAATAATGGAATCTCCCTGTTCCAGCTGTGCACTACCTGGGTGAAAATTTGGCACTGGGGAAGTAGTTACAAAGCAATCATGACACATGGCAATACAGAAGCTGTTAAAAGTGGTTCTTACATTGTTTGCTTTAAATTTTTAGACCAGTTATTAAATGAATCAATATGCTGTATTATATACTATATTGCATTAGTTTGATTTATGCAAACATTGTAATTCTGCCTCAAGATGATTACTAGTATCCCCGTGTAGTGTCCCCTTGCTAATGTTTCTTGCCATAACCATAAGGCTGTGTTCTCAAAGGAGGTCAGGCTTTCCAGATCAATGTAACCTGTTAAACAGAAAATTGGGGAACGACAAGTTCTCTTCTCACTGCTGGAATGTTGTAAGAGATAATTAGACAGCACATTTCCATATGATTGTAATGGCCTGGGAAGGTAGCATGTTTGTGTGGGTTTTGTCAGTTTGCACAAGAATATTTGGGGGCCTACTTGATGGAAATGGTGGTTGTGTGTGGGAGCGATTAAGCTCATATGGGTGGTTGAGTGGTTTAAGAGTGCACATAATCAAGGGCGGGCTCCTCTGTGGAGGTAACGATCATGGTCAGAGCTGACAGCTTGTCCTGACTTGTCAAACTCCGACTGATTTGACGCATTAAACAGTCATGATCATTTAAACCCATGCTCCGTAACCCCAAGACTACCTCTAAATTGGAGCCACTTCAAACATCCATATAGTGATAGTTAGTAAGTCTTTTGTATGCAATGTGGGTGTATTTCTTAAAACAGCAATAGCTTTTGTGGTCTGCTGTGCAGAGACCTTGGTAGGCTTTCAAAATTACAGTAAGACAAAAGTAGCTGAGGAGGTTGGTTGAGACCATCATAGAGGAATTGTGAGGAGAAAGAGGACTACAGGAGGTGGGGATGAAAGGATAAAAAGCAGTGTAGTAGGTGGTCTTTTCTAAAATTAAATGCTTGAAGCAGGCTAAAAAAGTCAAGTATCTCAAATGTATGGAGCTTGCACTCAGGTTTTTTTTTGTTTTTGTTATTTTTTTTATATTTTCATTTATACATTGAGTTGTCTTGAGCCCAGGACTTAAATTACCTTTTCACCATACCGGTCTCCAGTCTCAGCTGCATTTAAGTAAAAATAAAATTTACATAAACATAAGTAATATATAGTTTACCTTCAAAGGTGCATGGAGTCCAGTTGTATTCACTGAGGCCAGGAGATAGAATTAGTTTCTAAAATTACTTCAGGAGATTTAAATAGTTGTTTGTTTTGAACCACTTCGAGTATCTGTGGATAGCGGCAGGATGTTCATCCCATGCCGTCTAGTAGTAAGTATGCTCTCTACTAGTATATACAATATCTGTTCAAATCAAATGGACTTTCCTGTGTTTCTCTCTTACACTCTGTCTCACTTACTCTCCTCCTTTCTCCTTTTTTTTTCTCCCCATTCCCTTTATGCTTTTGCTATGACATTTTGAAGAACATCATTAGTTCTATAATGACTTTACATGTGGCTACAGAAAATTTATGCCATTATGAGGGATCTCATCAGATGCATAATAATTAAAGCCTCTTGTCATTGTTGTTGAAAGGAAAGGTTTGATCACATAATACACACAGTGAATGGATGGCTAATTTTTGCTTTCTTACAATGTCCAGCCTACTATTTTCATATATATTTTGAAATTTGCCCATAATACAACTACATTATAGTTAGAAATGCAGTACTTTTATTTTAAGCAATCACCAATACATATATTACCTTGACCTGTCATGGTGTCTTGAAATGCTTGACAGTATCACATATTACATGCTTGCCACAAACACACACACACTCATTATGGTCACTGGCTCTTTGCTTCCCCTTAGCTTTTTTGTGTGGTTAACCTCCTTCTGTTTGTCTGCTTCCCTTTTCTCCTCTTTTTTTTCTTCTGCCTCAGTTTCTCAAGCATCAGCACCTCAATTTATTCCCAATTTGTGTTTTTATGTTCTCATATCGCCATAGTAATGGGCTTGCTCGTTAAAAATATATTTGCTTTCGCGTCTGTATTTTTCTAGAGTGATTTTTCATCCGCACATGTAGGTTTGTGTATGTAGGGCAGCGGAAGTTGTGAATGGATGGGTGCAAACATGTTTGCAACAGCACAGGGAGAAAAAAAACGGAAGAATGGCAAATGACTTCGGAGATTAATGATTTAGGCTGTCATCAATCCATTGAATGACTTGGGAAATGTTAGGGTGGGCTTAACAACTGTTCAGATCAGACTGGTGCTGTCATATAGTGAAATGAAATGGAGATAATAATGCTTCATACCTGATATGACAGAGTTGTCAGAAAATATTCATTGTAGCGCAGACACACACACCCACATACACACATATTTAGAGGCCATTAGAAGGTCTTCAAGAGGCCTTTAGGGGGCACTACTCCACTGAGAATAGAGGTATTGGTAAAATTCATCCCCACAGGCCAGTACACACTGATTAACAGAAGCTTCTAAATAATTATGAATCTTTTGATGTTGCGTCATTAATTTTAGCCCAGATTTGTGAATTTGTTTTTAAATGTGTGCGCTTACATACGCTACAGAGAGAGCATGTGAGTTTCTTAGTGAAGTGCAATTGACTTGTAGACGCTGATGCTCATGCAGGACCAATTTTAGTGGTTTTGACTTAGAAATGATCTTGATATAGCAGGAAAAGAGGAAGAGAGGAGAAGAGAGAAAAGCCTAATGAAGTCTGTTAATTTGCTGCTATCAGAATGAAAGTCTCGGACTAATTACGGCCCTGGGTCATCTCGCCTGGATCACAGGGAGAGGTGGCCCTGCATAGTTCACTTTGATTAGCTCACTCACAACACAGCTCCTCACTTCATTACTCTGATCTCCCCTTCTCTCTCTCTCTCACTGGTACTCGCACATCCACGGCTTTGGACAGGGGGAATAGTCTGTGTGCAAACAGACCAGTCAAGCTGTCATGTCAGCGTTAGTCAGGATGGTGGAGCGCGTGCATTGATGAGGCAGAGAAGAAGAGGTGAGAGCAGGTCTGGATAGTCCAAGTAGCTACTGGACGTACTGGATGTCTCTTGTGCTTTCTGTCAGGCCGACTCAAGTTCAGGACTTAGCTGGATCAGAACCATACAGTGAGTCAATAGACAAACCGCACAGCTGGTTGGACTGTTCATCTCCCCTCTTTTGAGTTGTTGACAGATGCGTCGGAATTGTGGATTTCTTCACTTGCTGCAGACAGCCCCCCTCCTGTGCATCAGATGTCCAATAGTGGATTTTGCTTCAGGCAATGGTGTATGTCTGTGTATTATATATGTATGTGTGTGGTGTTTACACATTTAATTGCGGGGGCCCCGAATTATCCCTGCTACAGAAACTCCCCTAATAGCAGTGATTTAAACTTTACTTGCATGACTGCTTTGATTGGCTATTGGAAACAACACAGTGATTTAATTACCCTTTGAAGACTGCTGCCCTCTCAACTTTCCCCTCACTGTGTGTTTGTGTATCTGCTTTCTCAGGGGTTGGTGATCATATCACTGCAAAATGCCATAAATAATGAAGCCTCATCAAGAGAAAAATCAACTCAAGGGTTTGATATATCCTCAGGAAATAAGATAGTTGGACAAATATTGGATAAAATTAAGGGCCAAATGAGCACACACATACACTGTCTGTCTCTTGACTGTCTCACTTCCACTGCTGTCATGTCTTTACTTCACTTGATAACATCTTAGATGTTAGTATTAGTTATCAAATATATATCTTTTCATTTGACATTAGTATTACGATTTTGTGTGTTTGCCTGCCAGAGGAGGGCAGTTCCAGGAAGGCGTTTTCTCTGATTAGAAATCCATAATAAGATGATGTGCTGGTGTGAGTGTAGAGGGAACGTGGGAAGGAGGAGGAGATTTTGGTGTGTGTGCTTGTTTTTCTATGTGTGTGAGAAGATTTTTTTTGTGTGTGTGAGGGGGTGGGGGGGTTGAGGTGTTACTTGCTTGTGTCTCTGAGGCCAGGCCTTGTCATGTACACCATCAGTCATGCTCTTTCACAGCAATTTTATTTCATCCACCATTCCCTTTAGTAGTTTGACAGCACAATTCACTGATACTGATTTTTGGGAAGTGCAACTGTTTGGGAGGCATGTGTGTGCACAGTGTTACACATTGTCATCTTTTTGTCAAGTGCCTTTAAACTGTGGCAGAGATTGGATCAAAACCAGTCAGTAGAATTATTAAAAGTGAGAGGAGTAGATACCTCTTTTAAAATTCTGGCTTTGATCCTTATCTGACCCTATAACTAAACATTCTTTTTCGATTCTCAAGAAAAGAATAAAACTTTTCCTTTCTTGTATACCCAAGACCCAAAGATATTTTTTCTGTAAGAAAACATAGGAACACAAATTGACATATTTTGTTTTTTTGTTTGTTATTTTGTGAATAATGCAGAATGCATTTTCCCCAAAGTATGCTACACTGGGGACAAAGGAAAATTGAGGCAGTCCTTCTTGGCTCTATTTCTCATACTTATCTTTCCTCCTACTTTGTCCACAGTCCTGCCATCAAGTTGACATTTATCACAGGCCTCCATTAAGAGGCTTTAAGTTAAAAGTGCTTGGATGGTAGACAGCTAGCACTGTGTGTACTGTGGCAGAGCAGAGCAAGAGTTTCAACTCACAATGTTTTACCACTGTTGGTGTCTGTCACTAATGTATTGCTCCGTCCTGTCTTGTCATGGAGTCCTACTTTCCCCTTTTTGCAGTATCTGATCTTAACTTCTTATTTTAACAGTAATTTTATTCAGTGGCTCCATTTGTAACTTAAATCTTTCTGTTGCACTTACTCTCAGACCCTGTTTACACCTGGCATTAACATGTGTCATGGGTGATCGAAACACAATTGGACAGACGAGACACATCACTGTTTATACCTGTGTCTATCATGCATCTCCAAAGTGTCCACCTGACCACGTGTGTTTGGATTTCGTTACTGCCTACGTCACTTCCATCCGCGTAAATGGTCTAGTTATGATAGGAGTCGTCTAGTTTTGTTTGAACTGAAACTTCTGCCCTGTTTTGGTGTGGCATGCTGTTACCAAAATAACCCCCATGTTCTGCATTCATGATGTATTTTCCTGTTACGGCCTTGTTGGGGATGTATCAGGACGCATTAGCTTTTACACTACAAAAGATATGTGGTCAAATGCGTCCCAAATCTCCTCTGTAAATCGTTTGAGTGATCAGATCACGGTGCATCTTGGTGGTTGTTTACACTTGTATTTAGTGCTGTCCGCCTATGATTCAATCATCCAGGAATCATGTTAATGCCAGATGTACACGGCATTTCAGATTCTCTCTCACTCTCTCTCTAAACAGGTACAATCGTTTGTTTTTCTATTAGTGTGTCATCTTTGCACCCATATAAATGTTGGCAAATCCGTTGCCACAGTTGTACCATACCCAGTATGGTACAACTGTGTCCCTTGCTTCTTTCCTACTTTTGCTAGACCTGTGATGTGATGCAGACTCCCCACTGCTCTGCACTCACAAGTGTATCCTTATCTTCCCCACTTCCTGGGTGATAGCACAATCTGATAACTACAACAGTCGCCGCTCCCTCTGATTGATTAACCAGTGACCTCTAACCTCTGCAGGACATTTTAATTGGCTGATGTAGAATGAGAAGGCTTCCCTGAAGAAGAGCTGTTTTAAGGCCAGAGAGGATGAGCAATCTAATTAGCTGATTTAACTGATAACACCTGAGGCAGCTCGGTGTGTGTGCGTGTGTGTGTGTGTGTGTGTGTGTGTGTGTGTGTGTGTGTGTGTGTGTGTGTGTGTGTGTGTGTGTGTGTGTGTGTGTGTGTGTGTAAGAGAGTGAGACTGTGAGAGAGTGAGTCAGCGTGTGTTGGTGCAAATAAGATTCTGTCAGACTATAAGTTATGATGAGTAGATCAATATACCATCTTAATGCACTAAACTGGGGGCTTTCTAGGGCTGACTTCTTATATTGCAATTAGATGTCCAATCATATCAAATTCAAGATTACATTCCCATAAGAATATATACTTAAGTTCTTTAAGCTGGTTTTAAAAGTAAATAATGACATCTTTACATTTTTGTTGATTTCTTGAGCGTACGGATATATTCATGGAGACAATCTAAAGGGAAGTGCTTTGCACCAATACTTGTTGAATATATTTACACAAGCACTGGAAGGTGGTAGATATTAGAAAGGGTACCACTGTACTGGCAGATGTTGCAAGGAACTGCTGTCCTTCATGGCCATCTCAATCCATTTGTTTTTTGACCAAAATTGAAAATGCACAATTCGTGTCTGTGTTTTTTTTGTAACTGTGTACCAAGATGGGGTTAATTTTTAGTGGAATTAGTTGTTAAATGTTCAGGTAATTTGTCATTTCCTCTGGTTTTCCATCTGATGTAGTTGTTTTCTGCTTGTGTATATATTCAGCCAATTTTTTATTTAAGATTTTATAGCTTTCCTTACTCGCGTCTCTTTGTGTTTTATGCTGCAGTGGACAGGATGCAGTCTTAAGAAAATGTATTTTTATCTCGTCATTCTTTCTCCTCTCCCTTTTCCATTGTACACATTTTCCATCGTCCTGCTTGTCTGTCTTTTGCATTTCACCTCTCTTACACATTGAAAGACTGTGAGGAGAGTGTACCAACAGAGGAGCCACGTAAGTCCAAGGATAGCTCAGTGTGTGGTCATGTTTGTGTATTTCTGTGCGTGGTGAGTTGTACCGTAGGTGTGCATGTTTGTGGACAATGCTAACAGTCTTTTCTGTTCTGGGAGCTCCCAGCATACCTCTTCACTTTTTAATTAGCTACAAGATCCCTGAATGAAGACCAAGCCCATGTGGAAAAGAAGAAATTCCTTTCCAGCGGATTAACTCCTATGCTCCTCTCCTCTTTCCTCTCCTCCTTCCTCTCCTCTCCTTTCCTCTCCTTTCCTCTCGTCTCACACACACCATAATTACTGCACCAGACAATTACCCAGCATACTCCTGGGATGCACATTTTGTTCTCTTAATCTGGTGTTTTAAATAATTAAAACCAACCATGAACTCCTTTTTGTGAGCCTGGCTCACGAGTGTTGTGAATGTGTGTGCATATCTGTGCGTTTCTTCTTATTAGTTTCTTGTTTTGCTGTTTATAATCCTAAATCTCATGATGACTCTTCTATCTACTAATAGCACTATCACAATCCCACCTACCTGGCTTTATGTGACCCAGAACAGTTTTACTTTCACCAATAACCTAAATAATCTTTGTGCAATTTTGTGTTTATGGAACAACCGTGGTTCACCTATACCTTTCTCTGTCAGTGGTGTGATCACAACACTATCCCATAATCCCCTTCTCCATGCTTTTCTAGCAGCATGGCATCCTGTCATGGCATACTATGTCATCATTCACTTGGAAAAAAAAACACAAAAAAAAAAAAGAAACAGATGTTTCACATGTTTGTGGGTGAATTTTAAACAGCTGACATCTTTAAAATGAATACAGTATTACAACTAACTAAATACATAAAACTCACCTGGACAATCTCTACATTTCCAGTTCACTTTCTTACCTTCCCTACCTTTATGTTGTACCCAGACACTGAAAAAAGATATCGAAATGTCGTAATCTCCCTGTATCTGAATTTTTGCATATCATACATATTTCAGCAGTACACTAAGTGCACGCATTTGTGTAAATATTGCCTTGGTGTGGTGATAATAATTCAGTGTTTCTGTCTTTATCAGCCAAAAAACAAGAGGAGGATCTGGAAGATAAGAAATGCATAAAGAAGAGAATTAAAGAGCTCAAGGTGCTTGATCCCAAGATTGCACAGAATCTATGTAAGTATGGTTTCCTTTCAGCCCAATCCCCCTCCCAATGACTATACACATCCATGTGTCTTGATGTTTCAGCGTCTGTAGGTCTAGCCTCATTTTTGCTCTTTATCTCACTTAAGTCATCTTCCGTATCCCTTATTATATGTTCCGTGAATGTAGTGAGAATCTTTTAGTGACCTGAAAGAGAATGTTGGCAGGCAATAAGTTACGCCTTTGCTTATTGCTATGGCAATTAAAGAAAGAACACTTACTGTGAACTTGGTCACTGCTACCTGTGACTCATATCTTCACACACACGCTGGGCTAATTAATGATGTTATACATCCTTTAAGGAAAGAAGAAACAGGAGGAAAAATGCTTCTATGGATGATCAAATAGATCTTTCTGTGTGTCTCAAGCTATTTTATCTCTTTTCACTCATACTGACTCGCGCTCGTGTGTGAGTGATGCATGTTTGGTCTTAAAATGACCATTTTAAAAGCACCCAGCTTTAATGAGGAAACAGCTGATGTCTTAAGCACTCCAAGATCTTAGTACCTCATTGGCTTATATATAGGGGAGCTGTAACCTTTGTTTCATGTATTAAAAGAAAATTAGACTAATCAGCCCAGTAACAGCGATCAATCATGCAGCGGAAATTACAGAACAGGAATTAGTAAAGACAAAAATGAGTTGGCAGTTTATGTGTTTGGCCATAGGAGGTAAAGAGTCTAAGCTTTGTTCGTTCTGTTGCTTGAGTGATGCCAGTACACTGCAAATATATTCATTGTAATGATTTCTAGTGGGTTAAAATGTCCCTTTTAGCAATAAAGGTAAAGAGCTCTCATTTTTACATGGAGAAGAAGCACTAAATAGTCAGCCAGACCTCCACTGATCATATGCAGTTATTTTTATCTTGAACTGTACCCAAACTTTGCTTGAAATCACCTCAGTAATTGTTGTTAACAATATATGTTATTGGTTTATTTGGTATTATTTCAGTTTGTAATGTACTGTAAAATCTGTCAAATAAGATTCGAAAAAAAGTGAAATTCTATTTTCATCACTTGTTTTGAAGAATTACTCCTGCTTTTACTTTATATCATATCAAGTTGATGTCTGTAACTCTCTTAACACCAGACTCGCTTAAATACAAAACGCTATATATATTAAATATTAAATTATATTCAAATCACCACAGTTTTTACGGTCAGATATTCCCAATAATCTTTAAAATTCTGTATCATCTGGCCTAGTCACGCATCTTTTAACTGTCAGGGTTTTTCAGTTGATTCCACCGAATAGACTAATGACTTATCCTGACAAGGCAATTGCCATTCAGTCCCCGGTGGTACCACCTGCTTGAGGATCTCATGCTTGCTCAACCAGTGTAGTTTTTTAGAAATTAGTTTTTCTAAAACAGTTTTATGTCTGGCTGATTTATGTATTGATCTATCTTTAATTTCTTTCTTTTCAGTTCCTACGTCATGTCCTTCATGTGTCCTCGAGCTGTTCTTTTTTATCTCACATCATTATTTGTTTTGTTTTTGATTTTCATTTTGTTTCCTGCTTTTTAAGCTGTATGACTAATTGTCTTAAACTGCAACATTACCGGTCATTCTTGAATCATTTTTACATTTACAATAGCATTTGTTTCATCCGTTATTTGTTTCTGTGTAGCCATCTTCCTCGGTTCCTTCCGTATGCCTTATCAGGAAATACGTCGCATGATAGTGGAGGTGGATGAAGCGCAACTCACTGAACCTATGATCCAGGTAAGGCAAGTCTGATATTAAGTTGTAAAAATGTTTAAAGCTTCAGTTACTTATCTGACATTAGTAGATGACTATCTTGGACTGACCACGTAACTCGTATGTCCACCTACCCAAATCTTACATGGACAGGTTATTGGAAACTAGTCTAACCTAGGACTGGTCACCTTGAGGCAGGAAGTACATTTTTGGTGCTGCCTTTCTCTTAATCAGGTTCATGCCTCAACTGTCAACTGTTGCCTTGATTAGTTGAAATGGCATGTAGCCTGTGGCTGAAGTATTTGGCGTCTGTAAAACCTACAGTACAACAAGTGTTGAAGCAGTTGATGAGCACAGCAATCTGTGAATAAATAATTAAATGCTATGCCAATTTTAAGCAGTATTTTATGTGCTTAAAAGTGACATTTTCATTTAATGCCAGCTGTATAACACAAATTTAAACTATATACAATATTTATCTGTCTCTCTGTCAGTCAGTGCAATGAACTGACAGGTAGATTTTATTTTTATTAAAGAAATGGTCACACTGTATGCACAATGTTTTATACCTGGCTGATATCTGAATCACAATGCGAGCCAGATCCCTTTCCGATCACATGGTCTGCGCTTATTTATACATTGCAGTTTTTCCTCATCCAGATAGAATATCCTGACAGTCTTACATTGTCTGTCTGTTTTTTTTATCTATATTTCTTTCTGACTGTCCTTGTTGAAGCCCTGAAGAAGGTTCTGCTTGCTTTCCTTGGCTTGGATTTTATGACTGATGTAGTACATATTTTAAAGTTAAAAAAAAATTGATAAACATACCATAGTGGCTTCAGAAAGTATTAAGACTCTTTCACTTTATTGTGTTGTAGAATTAATTTTAAATGAATACAGTAGCCTTTTTTTTTTTTTTTTAATTTTTTGAAAATATACTAAAAATCAAAAACCACATTCAGACCCTTAATTCAGTACTTTGGAAAAGCCCCTTGGGCAGCAATTACAGCTTCGAGTCTTCTTGAGTAAGTCTCTACAAGCTTTGCACACCTAGATTTGGGAAGTTTAACCCCATTATTCCTGACAGATCCTCTCAAGCTCTGCCAGATATGATTGGAAGCATCTGAAAACTGCCAACTTCAGGTCTCTCAACAGATTTTCCATGGGATTTAAGACTGGGCTTTGGTTGGGCCACTCAAGGACAGTCAGAGACTTGTCCCAAAGTTACCCCAACGTTTTCTTGGCTGTATGCTTCAGGTCATTGTTGTGCTGAAAGGTGAACCATCACCCCAGTCGCAGGTCACATCACTCTGGAGCAGGTTTCTTCATGAACCTCTTTTTATTTGGCTGCGTTCATCCTTCCTTCAGCACTGATCAGTCTCTCCGTCCCTGCCACTGAGAAGCACCCCATAGCATGATTTTGCCACCACCATGCTCCACTGTAGTGTTTGAAGTTCTGCTCAGAAAGTTGAATTTTTGTTTAATCAAGCCATCAGTCCTTTAAATGCTGTTCGGCAAACTCAAAGTGGGCTAGCTTGGCCCTGGGAATAGTCAGCAACAACTGGTCAGTAGAGTGTATAGGCTACTAACAGGAGTGAAAGGACAGAGAAGGTAAATGGTGTAGGATGGGGCAAACAAGCAAGGAAACTTTAAAATCCATTCTGAACATGGACCAAGGTAACCAATGCAGAGAAGCTAGAACAGGGAAATGTGCTCTAATTTTCTAGTTTTGGTTCTAATAGTTCTAGTTTTAGTGACTGTCAACTGACTTCTATGGCAATCTGGCAATTTAAGAGTTACAGTGTTAAATTTGCTGTAATCAAAGGGATGAATAAGTATACTGTAGGCATACAGGATACATTCACCAAGCCAAATTTAAATCAGCCTATAGATGTCACCAAAAATGTAAAGAGTCGATGGCTTACAATTTGTGCAACAGATGTTGAGGAAGTAGACTTGTGCATTTTTGGGCTTTAGATTGTTTAACTGTGTAATTGGTCAGTGTGGGTGTGGCTAAGCTGAGCTGAGACAAATAAACAAAAACCAACCAGAGCTATGGATGTACATTAAAAAAATAATAATAATAATAATAATTTGATTGATAATTATTAATTACAACATGCAAATAAATAATAGTCATATAGGCAAATTCCATTATAGTGCATCAATAAAAACTCAAGTAATGGAAATGGCAATATATGTCCTGACTCCAGGCATCAGGAACAGATTTTCAGCCCAATTTAAATGCATTGGACCAATATATTTACCACACAATAGCAGTATTTGTTGAGAAGGCTCTTACATTCATATGAGAAGCCAATGCAATCAGTGTGGCTTAAATAATTTAACATTTATTCCCTTTGGCTGTCTAAAAAAAACACAATCACAATTTCACTTTCAATTGTCTATATACAAATATATAGACCTACTAACAGGACTGAAACTCACCAAAACACAGCAAATAGAACAGCAGTGGGTCAGATTTCCATACAAGCACAGTACAAAGAATGGTAGTCCTAGGGCTCATTCTAAATTAAACTGAAAAAAAACATGACGTTGTTCTTCAAGCATGGATTATGGGCAACTACGCTGATGTTGAAACCCAGATATATCCAACCCCCAAGGGTAAACAGCTTAATTTTGGACATTTTACATCACTACATTGTGTACAAGGTTAAGAAATTGAAACGTGATAATGAGGAGGGTATAAGGTAGTACCAAGTACAATTAGTAAAATGAATTGTGTCAAGCATCATGGCATGTGTACCAGTTGCTTTCAGTACTCTGCTTTCCTACATGCTACTTCTCACTCCCTTTCTTCCTCTCTCTTCATTGTAGAACCTTGTAAAGCACCTTCCAGAGCAGGAGCAGCTGAATGCCTTGGCAAAGTATAAAAATGAGTATGCAGATTTGTCAGAGCCTGAGCAGTTTGGGGTTGTGGTGAGTACACACAATCGTTCACAAACATGCACACACAAATCTGTCACCTTCCCCACCAGCTGGTTATAGCTCTAACAACATATACATTTTTTTTTAATGTCTTAGTATTTTTGTTGGATGGGTGGAAGACATCCTACATTATACTCTTATGTATCAACTAAGTTGAAATTGAGTGTACTATGAATATAGTGGTTTAGCAGAACATAAATATGCATGCACAGTTTTATAAAACTGGTTTATTACTATTTTAACATTATAATAATTTAAACTTGTCTTCTGTTTGCATCATATCGTTCCCTCTGTTTTTCTTTCTCTTTCGAAATGCACTCAAAGACACACACACACACACACACACACACACACACACACACACACACACACACACACACACACACACAAATGGAGCACTTTCATATGAATATCCTAATCCTGAGCTTTTTAAAATTCTATCTTTTTAAGCCTTAAGAGGAAAGACGGGACACCTGTGGACTGCCGTGCTAATTTATGCACATTAAAGAGCAGCACTGCTGCCTAATTATGTCTGCATCGTTTTCTTAAAGACTTTTCAAAGGAGGTTTATTCCGAATTATGCATGAGGGGTGTAGTAATACATTGACTGAGCAGTTGATTGGGGGGTGGTGGGGGTAGAGCATGCTCAGCTGGTGTGTATAGCTCATCAGGGACACATACAACAAAGAAAAGCATGCTTATATGATGTTGTTTTGCTACTGTGCTTGCGTGGGCTCAAGGAGGCCTCTGTTCTTTCACATATCTGAAAAGCACAGGTTCAAAGGGAATTTTTAATTTACCATTGTGCAAACACATGTATTTTTATCTTTTCTTTTTTCAATATCCACCACTCGCACACTTAATTTCAACTCTACTTTCAGTGTAGTAGTGTGTAGTAATAGTGTCCTTTCTAAGAAATAAACCTGATTACACTAGTAAAGTCATTACAGTGCTCTGGACACAATGGTAATGTAGTCATTTAAAGATTCTGCAGCTACATGAATAAGTTAAATTTTCTTTGTGACAAGAAGTCAAACGGGGAAAAAAGCTCTCAATCTTCCAACAGGGTATTAATTTCCATACGTTCCCACGTTTTTAGATTAAAGCATATTCTAATGAATTTTCAACACAAGTCAACTTAATGCAGCACTGTAGCTGTTATTGCTGTACATCAGTTGTGCTTGATGACTTACCGACTTAATTTCAGTCTCTGAAATTTGAGGAATCAGTCTGTTTACCAGCATGTGCGTGCTCCGGGCTCAGTTGTAGTCACAGTCCTTATGACTGGCACTTCTTTGAATTAAAGTCTTTCATCTAGGGTTTAAATTGTTGTTGACACTCTACAGAGACATATATTACAAGTTACACACAAACTATATTTTTCCATGTCTTCTTCGTTATAGTCCATTTTTTAATGTCTTTTTCTTATTATGTATTGAACCCCTCCCGTCAAGTTGTAAATACTGCCATCAACAGCTCAAATTTGTCCAATTCCCATCATAGTCTTCATGGAAACAGCTGCAATCTGAAGGCACCCTGGTGCGTTTGCTTTCCTTCTTCTTCCCCTGATCATCTTCTCCTCGCTACAATATCCTTATAAATGATCCCATCTTTGGGCTGCATTTCAGTATTATGTCTGGTTCTTGTGCACCTTGCCATTTCTTAATTTTATCATATTATCCCCCTGCCCTGTTTCTCTCAGCTTTCCTCTCATACAAACACAGACACACACGCGCGCTTACACACTCACCGACTGAAATAGTCATTTGATAACATTACAGTAGCTATAATTAAACCCTTGATGGAGGACATCAAATCGCTCTGCCAGCTGTTGTGTGAAACAGACAATTGGAACCTGCGCCGTCCCCACCACCCCACACACATACACAATTACTGTTGTGGCCAGGCCCTGGGCCCAATGCAATATTTTCCAATTTTCTCTAATTGTGTGAGAGTGGTAATCCAAGGCAGCCGATTGTATATTCCACCCCCTCCGCTGCCTGCCCTATATGGACACTAACTCCACAATTAACTTACCAGACCTGCGTCCCAAATCAAATCACTGCCAGCATCTATTTCTCCTGCCTAGCAACACTTTCCAGCATGCTGGTTGCATAAATGTCTTTTATATTAGATTGGCCAAAAGTGTGATTGTAGTTATTTTAAGTTTGTCTATGGTCTTTGAATTTCTTTTCTCTGTTTTTCTCTGTTTGACATACTTTTCCTTATTCTTGCTTTTACATGATGTAATTCTCCTTTTCACATTATTCTTTTCTCCTTCATGCTTCCTCATTTCCTCCATCGCTGTTCTCCTCTCCCAGATGAGCACTGTGAAGCGGCTGCGTCCTCGCCTCAGCCATATCCTCTTCCGACTCCAATTCGAGGAGCAGGTGAACAACCTGCGTCCAGATATCCTGGCTGTAAACGCCGCCTGTGATGAGGTCAGGAAGAGCTGCTCCTTTGGCTGCTTGCTGGAGCTGGTGCTGCTGCTGGGGAATTACATGAATGCAGGCTCTCGAAACGCCCAGTCTTATGGCTTCGACCTCAGTTCCCTCTGCAAGGTGAGGGTTAAAATGCTAACCTTATCATAAGCTGTTCACATGCAGTATAGAGACCTTTATCCATCCACTGGCAGTGGTTCAACATAAACAGCTGTGTTTGCAGTTAGAGTATAGTAACAGCAATAATATAATTTTTAAAATACTACCATTATCACAGTATATGTAATTTTGATATGAAGACCACATACAAACTGTACAGAATTTTTTAGATCCTTGCTTGAAGGACGCCAGCCAGATTCTTCTCATTCCATTGCTGCAGTCTACATATGTTCAAAAACTTCATACGTTTAAATGCTCATTTGCAATATGGATATTGTATTACCATATGTGTCATGAGTACAAGCCCTAGTCCAAAACTATCAATAGCGTTTAGACTGAGGACTGATTCAGTGTCCAGGATGACTTCTGTACGGAAACATGTAAAATGTTAACCTCTGTGTGTGTGTGTGTGTGTGTGTGTGTGTGTGTGTGTGTGTGTGTGTGTGTGTGTGTGTGTGTGTGTGTGTGTGTGTGTGTGTGTGTGTGTGTGTGTGTGTGTGTGTGTGTGTGTGTGTGTGTGTGTGTGTGTGTGTGTGGCTGCATTTTTCTTGGAGAGGTAGCCTCTCTCTTTGCATGGCGAGTCAGTGTTTTTTATTCTTTTTTTTCTTTTGTCACCTTGGCTGAGCCGTATCAGTGAACTGATCTAAAGTGGCTGCTGTGATGAGACATTTTGTTTGAAACCGTTTAATTTGATTGAACAGTATCAGCCCCACAAAACAGCTTTTTTTCCTCTATCTGCTGACATCTTTCAAAGCTGCCAAACCCCGGGAATACTTTATTCTCATTCTCCTGCTGAGAATAGATAACTGAGGATATGGCCAATATCCCCTTTGAAAGTTCACATACCCTGCAGTACTACCCAAGTTTAGTGGGGTACAGACATAGCAAATGCCTATACCAGTGGATTTTATATGGCATTAAGACAAAACAGTGAGTTTTCCTGTTTGATAGTGTTGGTGACAGAGAACAGAGTGTGATCCTGGCGTAGGAGACTCCTCCAGTGGTTACATTACAGCTGATGGCACACTCACTGCAGTTTCCACAGTAACAACCACTGCAGCCATCCATCACTTCCACCTCTTTACCTTGTTAGAATTGGGTGCTGCTAATCATATAAACACCAGTGCATGTGTGTTCACCACTTGGACTCATACATAAATACATGATGGATTAGCTGCATTAACCTGACAGTAATTTAACCAATTAATAAAATTCTAAGAAATATCTTTTGTGTTTAGTGCATTTCTAATGCTGCTGCTACCTCGTGTCTGTTTCTTTATCTTTGTACTCGTGTGTTGAGGGACCGAGGTTTGAGTCGATATCAGAGGCAGAATATACAGAGGAAGACATCACCTTCATGCCTGCTCCCAAGTTTGACAACTTAATTCCATGGCGCACTCCACGGCACAAGAAAATTGCACCCAGCCCAACTGGAAAAAGCAAAATGTTTGCATTGTCAACTATGATTACCATCAATCTAAATTCAGAGAGGGACCTTTTGTTAGCAAGCACTTGAAGCTTTTTGAAAAAAAATGGGAAAACAGAAATGAAAACAGAGATGAGAATGTTTGATTAGAAGAGATAATACAAACATGATTAAACCCAGCAGGGCTGAGTACACTGCTGTCTACCAATAGATCACCTAGAGAGATACACAGCAATATACTCCACAGGAGGCATGTTTGGCAGGGATACTGAGAGACATATTGGAATTAAACTGTAAAAGAATGATGATGGAAATTTATCAGAGAAAGAAAGACACAAAATTATCTGTGGCGCTGTCAACACTCAGCATTTATAAAACGACTGAAAGGGTTTGCAGTAGCTGAATGAAGGACTATGACACATGCTCCTTTGTCAGACAACATCCAAAAGATATGGTTATAGAACACAAAATCTGCTGTTAATTCTCTACTGTGGCAGAAAGATCTTTTTTTGTAATTAAGATGGATTCTACAAATTTATGCACAAATAAGAATTGCATATTTTTTTTTCTTTTTATTTAGAAACAGAACATTGCAAAACATCTGTGCTTATAACGTTAGGCTTAGGCTGTGACACGGGGAGTCTGAGGTACTACTTAGTGCAAATATGCTCTCACTCTGTGCCTAATCAGAGCTGTTTTATTGCCTGTTGGTTAATTCTGTTGCGAGACTAAATGAGCGGATATAAAATTCATCATTTTACTGTCACAGGTCTTCTTGTATAACTTTGTGTGTATGTGTTTCACTACAGCTAAAGGACACAAAGTCAGCGGACCAAAAGACCACATTACTCCACTTCCTGGCGCAAGTATGTGAGGAGGATTTTCCAGACGTGATCAAGTTTGCTGAAGACCTAGAGCATGTAGACCGAGCTAGCAGAGGTAATGTACATTATTACCCATACGCACAAACCTCCACACAATGCACACAATGTGAGGCCATCCTAATCGTTTTAGTGAATTCCCTAGGAGTTTTAAAAAACAGACAGATTTAATATGACCTGAAAGGAAAACAAAAGACATTGCTGTTTACCTGCACCAAGGAACTGCACATCATTTATTGTGACTCTTTTTAAGCATGCAAGGATCATTATGCACGTTGCTACTTGACACTTTTAACACTATGTCTACCTCTCACTCTCCGAGCTGATATAACAGTGTGATTATTGCTGTTATTTTCGTTTCCTAATTGGTCTCAGCTTAAGTTCAAGTTAGCTTTCCCAGTGCACAGGGAGTTTTCATCCAGTCCCCATCAAATCAACATTACTAAATTAGTAATTGAATAGTTGGACTATTGGAGCGAACAAAAGGCACACAAACACAAAACTATGTCTCTTTTTTTCCCTCCATGTTTTGCAGCTTTTAATAACAAACTCTGTCTGTCTGGAACTCCAAAATGCCAGCTTCTTTAGCTTTGAGTTAAATGAGAAAAGCCTTCAATGTTATATTCTGTTTGGCATGTTGTTTAGTCAACTGAGGGCATGCTCTTAAAACTGAACACTGAAAAATATTTTAGAAATTTAGAAAGAATACTTTGGCCCCTTGTTTGACAGTGACCAACGCTTGATGGTTAAGTGTTATCGCTGACATAAACAATAGTTCTGGTAGGGTCAATGGCAGTGGTAGAGGATTGAAAAGGTGAGTCTAAAGAAACGATAATTTAGCTGTGTGGGTTGTCCAACCATATAAACTACTGATATCAAGAATTTAATCAGATTTTAACATTGCATCATTTCAAATCACTTAGGTGCAACCATTGAGGTCCATCAAAACAAATTACTTTTACCTTAGCTTCTGCAAAAATAATCTTTGTTTTTCATAATTGCTTGTTTTGGATATATTTGAGCAGAGAAACAGTCATTAAAGCATATAGTTGGGAGAAATTAATGCATACACAGAATGGCCTACCTAGACAATGTTCTTACCTAGACAGAAATGGAGCATTCTTTTTCAGTATTTCTCTGTTTTACTTTGAGCTTCACTCTTACCTTTCTACTTTTGTAACTCTCTGGGGATTATTCCGGGATTAGATGCTTGTTGATGCTGTAAACATGCATTATATTTTTCCAGTTTGGTGTTTGATCTGTGCTGCACTCTGCCGTTCTGTGCTGCTGTTTGATAAGATATTAATCTTCTGCTGTAGCACATTTACACATTATAGGTTTACTTTTCAAGAGAATACATCAGGTCAATACACTGTTTAAATGTAGCTTAAGTCTCTGTGTTGGTTTAACACAAACTGGCTCTTTTCTTATAATTTGATGCACGATCATAAACACAAATATGCGTACACACAAACATGCACACACAGTCCCTGTTTGGCCAGTGTAGCTAGAGTATGGTAAAGGTCACAGACAAGCAGGGACAGACTGGGTGGTCAGAGGGGACTTCGTCATGTTCGTAGTTCATATTGTCATGAGCAGCTTTCGGAAGTAGTAGAGCAGCAGTCTGGCAGTCTGTACACTCTGTGTGTGTCTGTAGCTATACATGCATGTGCAGACATACTGTCACAGTGTGTTTCTTGACGTCTAAAGAAGATTTTACCCATTGCTCAGTTCCCAGCAAGAGAGATTGAAGGAAAGGGTGAGGAGGGGTAAACACAGTAGGATGAAATGTGTGACTTTATTTTTTTCGCTCTTCCTTGTAAGGACCCCTCTAGGTTTTGTTGGTGCTTTGATAATCTGTGGATAACGATGCTCCTGTTGAATGTATTATTTCTCCCAACTGTGCTGCGTGTCCACAAGCCCTTGGCCAAGACTCATAGTACGAGGGTGTGATCAATGAAAAGCCCAGTCCTTGGATCTCTCCTCAGGCTTTGTCCAGGTCCTTACTTCATGGACCTCAAGCTGAGTATATACTTGCATACTTGGTGTAGTCCTCTTTCTGCGTCACTGTCTTTCTCTGTGTTTTTGTACCATTAAGAGATGCATACACTAAGTGTCTCATCTCTCCATATCTAGTGTTCAGACACACAAATCCCATTTTGTCTTTGTAAACCATGCTCTTGAGTGGCTTCCTTTTCATCAGGTCTGACAGCCATTCGGGAGGCCTGAAGACACACTAAAAGGGTTGCATTACAATCATAGACACTCACCAAAGAGCTTACTTGAGCATGAAAACAAGGTTGGATAGAGGTAGCAGTAATGATTTGCGCTTCTGTTGCAAAAGCTGCCGTCTTTTGACTGTGTGTAACACAGCCTTCATTTCCCCATTGCCAATCCCGTCTCTCATGGAAGCAAAACTGCAGCTTAGTTCAGGGTTCCTTTGTGTCTGTCTTCTTATTTCTGCTCCTCTCTGTTCTTTTCAGCACTAGTCATTATTTCTCCTGACATGGAAAAGCAGTCCTTATGTGCTGCTTCTCTGTCATTTTCTGTTTTCTGTCTGTCTGTCTGTCTCTGTCTATCTGGCTGTCTATCATTCTTGTCTGTTTCTGTGTCTGGCTTTTGGTTTATCAATCTTGCTCCCTGTCCTTTTTCTATCCTAGGAGGCATTAAGAAGTAACGTGATGATGAGTCAACTATATTGAGATGGGTCTCTAATATATGGCTCAAGCTTTGCTTTGTAGTTTTACCATATGCAGAATGAGTGAATAGACAGGTTGAAAGTATATAGAATGAGCAATATATATAGTACATTACAAGTCTGTAGTTTCCACACCCTTGCACCATCAGTCTAGTCACACTTGTCTGTCAGGCTTTGGCCTCAGAAGGCATCCAAGGATGATCTATAGTGGAGCTTTGTGTGTAGCGGGGCTGTTTGTGAGTGAGTATGCGTGGTTTGGTGCTCCACTCAGTCTCATTTATAGCACAGCAGGTTGGCAGGGTAATAAAAGGATGCTAGTGGGGGATTTGACCCCTACAAATATTCTAATTATTATTCTGCTAAAACAGCCGATATTTGTCTGCAACCCCTCTGGACCACTGAGGCATTCAGGCCCTACTGCTTATAAAAATCACTCACACTTTAACACACTGAAAGAGAAAGCAAGATCAAGATAGCAAGAGCAAGATAGCAAGAGAGAACAAGGAAGACATGGAAACACCCTTTTATGTTTTATCTCCCACTCTCCCACACAATTTTTAAACTGCACATGACATACTGTATGTGTGTTTGTATAGAGCATCAGCATCTTCTGTTTTGAAACACAATTCTATGCTTTTAACTAAACATTCCAGCTGCTACACTCTCACTCCTGTACAGTCACTGGCAGATTTTCTTCTGAAGCATATGCCTTAATTTTTGGCCACCTGTATGTCTCCACTTGTTCATATGCCCTTCCATTTGAGAGAGCCTCATCACAAAAACCTGCAGTTGGATTGTGAAGCCGAGAAAATAGAACAATCACAATGTGTTTTGATCTCTGTCTCAACCTTCCTTGCGCTTTTCTCAGTCAGTGCATCAGTGTACTAGACTTTAATAATTTCTATTAAAAGACTGCTTGTCTGCCTTCCTTCCACTTCTGCATGCTGCCCACACCTCATTCAGTGGATTTTGGTTGCTTGGTTATGCAGAAGGCTTTTAGGAAAAAGAGACAAAAATGGAAATGGAAATGATAGTAGCAGGTGAGGTGTCAGTTTCTGATGTTTACTAAAATGTCTTTTTGATGATTTTGTCTATCATACTAATCATATTGGGTGTGGAGATCATTGATTATTTGGTCCAAGATTTATAGTTATTTTATGAGTGTAGACAGAATCCAAAGAATTTCTGTAAACAGGCCATTAACCTCTAAGCTCAGAGGCAGCTCACCATAGAGACCTTATATTTCCATCTTGTTTTCTCTGAACTGACACACTAATATAATTTCTATAGAAATTTCTGGAGCTTGTGTTTTATTCTAGTTGTAAAAATGTAAAGAGTAAAGTAAGTGACATATCAGTAAGAATACTCCGAAACCGTAAAAAAAAATCATTTCCTACTCCAGCCAACATTTTACTATTATGTCACCAGTATTAATGGTTATCTGTATTTTGAATGTTTGTTCATGCGCGTGGAGTATTGCTAGTTACTGTGACTTTAGCAAAGTACCCAGTACACTATCATTGTCAAAATTATTAATCATTATGTTTTTTGCTGTCTCATAAAGTCCATTTGTCACCGGATGCAGTGCATTTAAACACATGATTAGTATTCAAACCCTTGACTTTTTATTTATGACCTGTATTTAACCAGGAAATCTTGAGATACATTATCTCTTTAATAAAAGAGACCTCGTCATAATGTCAACGTAGAATGGTTAGCACATAATAACATAAGAACACACACAATGCATTTACAGCATTCACCTATAGCAGAATAAAATAGGACCAGAAAGTAATGAAAGAGACTCTTGACTCTTTAAAAAGATTACAATCAATATCAATTGAACATTGATAACATTCCTGAATTTATTAAGTCCTTTTTATATTACCTTTAAAAAAAAAAAAAAGATTAAATAGGGTAAACACATGATAAATTAGATTCAAAGATGCACATTTTTCACATTTGAATTCCAACACTTCATTCATTCAATCATTTTATTATCTTTGTAGTTTAACTTCTTAACTTTTGTGAAATATAAGCCATTTTGTGACTTTTAGGTTGAATTTGTGTCAAAAAAAATATCTGTTTTGTTTGTCTAAATTTTGTTACATACATTTAAGGTGTCCGTTTTGCAACTGATAGATTGACTGGTTAGCGCAGTAGTGGCACTTGTTCGTGACAATTAACACAATTTTTTGCCACAGACACAGTAAAATATATAAGGCTTTAAATAGTGAAAAAAACATTTAAATAGCACTGTAATTCTCAAGTAAGTTAGTAAAGGCCAGAGTTTATTTTTAACAGACACATTAAGATTTTAATTATGACTGATATGAATTGAACAAAAGTTACCTGGTCTACGTATATAATGGATTCGACGATGTACTTTTTTTTTTTTTTGTTTAAACACTGTACAGGACTGTGTCAAGATTTGTGTTTTAAAAATGAAAAAGGAGCTGCATGTTGCTGCATTTCGTAGCTGTATGCTCTTAATATTTCCTCCAAATTGCTGCCATTTTTCCTGAATGAAAAAAAAATAACTCTTTTGCATGGGAATGTTAACCCCTATGTAAACAGGTTTCTGCTTTTTTTTTACTGCCCAGACTGGCAGGGTGATTTCTTACCTAAATAAAAATCAGTGTAACTGCCGGTCAGTACAGAGCAGTTGCTCCGTGAATACTGCTTTGATTGAGACATCAGTGGTTACAGTGTACTCTGTGATAAGATTTTGAAAGGAATGGTGTGCAGTGGCATTTTCACTGCCTTTGACTGACTTAACTATCAGTGTCATGGCTTACCATGAGAGTAAGGGAAGGACAGCAGAAAAAAAAATAGAGAGAAGATAGAAATTGCCAAGAGCTTAAAAATAGGATAAAGACATTATGCAGTGAGTAAAATGAACTGATGTGATAATCATTTGTAAAGTACTGATGCAGTAGATGTGATGTGGCGAGTGTTATATGGTGATTTTTTTCACTTTGTTACTGCAGTGTGTTTGACCTTCTTTCTTAATCATGAAAGATAGCAGAGTGAAGAAGCACCACTTGACTTTTCCTCTTAGCCAGCTGAATGCATGAATCTGTATTATGTCTATGTACATTACATGCTCACCTTTACCTGCAGTGAAAAGAACATTACACTCCATTAAACTTAAAATTTAAAGAGAATTTGGGTAACTTCAGCTGCTGCAGACTTTTAGAATATTTGTATTTTAGATGTCTGATTAAACAAGTGTGTGTGTGTGTGTCCAAGACAGAATGTTCCCATCAATAAATGAGGTTTATGATATAAATGCATTGAGAAGCTTAGCTACATTGAAGTTCTCTCTTTTCTCTTTTTTTGTCATTTGGTGAAGCATGTATTAGGATCAAGGGAAATTTGAAACTACTTAAAAATAAGCAGCTTATGCCTTTTTGTCAAGCAGGGTCTAATCAGGGTAATTTAAGCCATATGCTATATTCAGTGACTAGCTTAAAGTGTCAGCCATGACCAACTTAACAGAAAGTTAGGCTCAGTGTTCTCCTGCTCTCCCACCTGCATGATCCATGCACCTGTTGATAAGACAAAAGACAAAGGATGAGGGGCGTAGAAAGATTCTTACTTCAACATCCATCTTCATACTTTGAGGCTCTAGGTTTTAATTTGTTACTCTGTTTGTGTTACTGAAAAGCCACGCATACATTGTAAATATATGAGCAAACATAGCAGGCATTTCCTATCACGACAGTATATGTGTCAGTAAGGGCATTGTATCTTACATGAATTAAATTGTTTATGACATACACATGAACATGTAAGAGGCAAACATTGAACGTACTTTCACTTGATGTTTCTTCTATCATTGTTTATTCCCATGGTGTTTCTGGCAGAGTGTGAACCCATAATAAGCATGCTTTGCAGCTGAGCTGGCTTCTCTCTCCTTTTTCCTGTTTCTTTTTTTGTATGTTGTTTTTCTCTGATTCTTTCAGAGCATCAAAATAATATTGCATTTGATTGTACCTGTAATTTGTCCTCTCTCTGCTTCTTTCTTCATATTTCCATGTGGGTGTGTTCCTGTGTGCTTTTATGAATGTGTCTGTGTCTGTGTTTCTGTGTGTGTGTGTGTGTGTGTGTGTGTGTGTGTGTGTGTGTGTGTGTGTGTGTGTGTGTGTGTGTGTGTGTGTGTGTGTGTGTGTGTGTGTGTGTGTGTGTGTGTGTGTGTGTGTGTGTGTGTGTGTCAGTGTCTGCAGAGAATCTGGAAAAGAGCCTCAGGCAGATGGAGAGGCAGCTGCTGCAGCTGGAGAGAGACCTGGAGACTTTCTCCTCTCCTGATGACCCCAACGACATGTTCTTCACTAAAATGGCTATATCTTTTTATAAACACATGCATTCACTCACCAGTCCAGGACATTATTCAGTGAGTTTACTGTAATGAATCAAACAGAATATGTTTACATTAATCACTGTGGTGCTGCACAGGCCGACAATAGAGCAAGTTTTCATACCTTAACACATTACTGAACTTGTGGTAAAAAAGGAAGGAACTTTGAAGTCTTTGGTTGATCAAACACCCAATTAAATGCATTTCCTTTGTCTCTGACCTGAGGACTACGCATAACACATTGTCAATCACTCAAGAAAAGATGGTGTTAAAAAATAACAGAACAGGAGACATGAATAGCCCTCCCACTCTTGGTCCTATATACTGTATACACAAGGTTTTCTTTCCACTGTCCATGAATTGTATCCTATTCCATATTCAAATCATTTTACCAGAACCACTCTGAGCTCTCTTTTTGAAGGGTACTTCACACTGAGGGCAACTTCAAAATGAAGAGAAGGGTTAGAGAGGAAGAATTGGGACAAAGCCTCCATCGTCTTTCTGTCGCTCTTTTACTCTCTCATTATGTCAGTCGTTGTTGTATGATCATGGAGATAGAACAGGATAAATTTAATATGTTTCATTCAATTGTCAGATTATGATAACTAAACAAAAGAGCTAATTTACAAACACATAAATACACAACTTCTCTTTACTGTTGCTATCTCTTCACTACCCTCTTTGGATATACAGATCCAGTGCTGACAGCTGTCAGGTACCATATGTCTCAGACCAGGTGTGTAGGCATGTGTTCAATAATACACCCTGTACCTAGCCTCCTTCATGTACTTTTGATTAGTAGCCTTGGGGCTGGGGCACGGATGGCTTGTGTTGTAGTAGTTAGCAGGAAACTTGAGTGCAGACACAGGCTCACAGAATAGATTTGGAAGGTCTGTCTTTCACTGCTTTGCTCTCCAATTCTAGGTGCCTTGCACGAAATGTCTTATCTTAGCAATGCTGATGGAAAAACTCAAACATAAAGATAAAAATTTGAAAATGAAATCTGAGCTGACTGTAGGCCTCTAATAAAGTGAAATATAGATGATTTTCACTCATAGAAACAAACTCGCTTATACACACACTAATCATGAAGATGTCAGAAGGAAAGGGGGAACATGAAGGAGAGAGATATTTGGCCCCCCATGGTACTTATCAACTATGGCTCTCCGCTTTCTCTTCTTTTCTCTCTCTCTTGCTTTCCATCACCTGCGCAGTCTATCCTCATGCCTATTTCCCTCAACTCCTGGCTTGGAAAGATATTACTGACAAGTCAATCTGAGAGCGGTGCCTTTTGAACAGCATTTACCCAGCTGTGAATAGGTAGTCCCATCCCCAGCCAGATTCAAGAGAGGCCAGAACTCAAATAGGTCCATCAGTTGAGCTATAATGAAAGGGCGCAATAGGAGCCAGAGAGGCTGGCCACATACTTGTAATACCACACACAAACACACACACACACACACATACATAAACTACTGCTTCTTATCTGTCATAGGACAAGGTGTTTGGGTCATTAGCAGGCCTGCTGGTTAGGGACACATAATTTTTTTTCATTGACATCATTCATGCACAGAAAAAAAATTACAGACTTTTTAAATGAAGCATATTGATTCAAACAGTTTCTTGCCCAGCTTTTATTTTCTAATGCATCAAAAACTTTTATTTTTATTAAACAGGACCATAAAGTTTAAAGGACAGCTCAGGATATGGTTTTGGAAATAGAATATACACATATACATGCATAGTGGGGTCCAAAAGTCTGAGACCACATTGAAAATCTCTAATGCTTTCATGTAAACTGGAAATAATCAGAAAGTTTGAGGAGTCAGAAACATTTAAAAACACAACAATTTATGTTGTTGTAAAATCAAAAAGAAATATTTAGGATTCTGGACTATTTCTAGGCCAGCAATCAAATTTAAGCAAATCTGGGGCATTGACCAACCTAACTCCTTTTAACAAAAGGTAAGATTTCCTTGAGATGTATGCCTTCCATTGAGGCATGCATTCAAATGACACTCAGTTGGATTTGATCTACTCATCAGAGGCTCAGTCAAGTAACTCAACTTGCAGCCAGTGCTCACCTGTTATACCGTAAGGCAGTGCCTCAAGTTTCCAGCAGATCATTGCTTAGTAAGTAGCATTGTGATAGTGGGAAAATGGCATCAGAACTAAGTGAAAGTGTCAGATGTCAAATTGTAATTCTAAGCAAAGAGGGGCTTTCTCTGTGTCAAATCATAGCTATACTTAAAGGTTTCTAAGGAGATAGTCCATGGATGTCTAAAATGCTTTGCAGAAAGTGGATCAGATATATCCAAACCACGATCAAGCAGACCAAAACTTACCACAGCATCAGAAGATCAATACATCAAGCTAAGTTCCTGAGAGATAGAAAAGCAACTTCATCACAGATACAGAATTCACTAAATAACGAACGCAAGACTCCAATCAGCAATAGTACTGTCAAAAGAAGACTGTTGTGTAGTGGTCTCTGAGGACGAGTAGCAGTTTCTAAACCACGTCTCAGGAGGGAAAACAAGGCCAAATGCTTTGGTGGGCTAAGATATACCAGCATTTCACAGTGGATGACTGGAAAAAGTCCTATTTACTGATGAATCCTAGTTTGAGATTTAAGGCAGTAACAGAAGGGTGTGGAGAAAGATTCATACTGCAGCAGGATAATGACCCCAAACACACCTCAAAGCTTTGCAAGAACTACTTGAAGACCAAAGTAGACCAAGGAGTTCTGGTGGGATAACATAGGTCATCAGGTTTTGCCCAAACTTGTGGAGTCCATGCCAGCTGGAGTGCATGATGTCATTAAAGTGTAAGGGGGACAAACAAATACTAAGCTATTCTGAAGTTGATGTACATTTTTTCAAAGATTCAATTTTTCACTCGAATTGTTAAGCTGATATTTTAATTGGTAATTAAAAAAAATAGCATTAAATTCTAAACAGATGTAAAATAGAAGTATCTAGACTAGTGGTCTGAGACTTTAAGACCCCACTCTGTGTGTGTGTGTGTGTGTGTGTGTGTGTGTGTGTGTGTGTGTGTGTGTGTGTGTGTGTGTGTGTGTGTGTGTGTGTGTGTGTGTGTGTGTGTGTGTGTGTGTGCGTGTGTGTGTGTGTGTGTGCGTGTGTGTGTGCGTGCGTGCGTGCGTGCGTTTTGGTGTGTTAAAGAACAAATAAACAATTCAAGATATAACAAGGTATAACAAGTAAACAAGTTAACTTGTTTAAAAACAAGTAAACGTCTGCTCCTGCATAGGTTCCCACATACGTGTTGCACTTTTATGTTGCTTTGCTTTCACCTTATGTTCAGTTCATCCCAAACCAGCTCCATGGGGTTTAAGTCTGTCCTGGTCTTCCATCATTCGGAAACAATGGGTTTTCTAAAACTTTCAACCAGTAGTGTATATATTTATATGTGTATGTACTGTTTAGGTCTTTTTTTTCCCCCCTTGAAATTCTGTTTATATTCGCAGTTAGTATTGTGCATGTCAGATAGACCAAGACACTTTGCCAGCGGCCAGACATGAGTCACAGATGCTGTGGGCTGCAGGGGGTCATAGCAGTGAACACACTGTTGTAGTAACCTGACTAACAGTATCAGAGATTCTATCATACATCATAGTTTACCACTGACAGCAACAAATGTGAATGCTTCCTTTTTTTTCCTCCTAAATCTTCCATGTTGCTGTCAAATAGGTGAGTACTCGCAGCAACATTTAATTTACACTTAATATGTGATGGATGTGTTGTTGACCTTGACCGCACACTCACAGCTTCAGCAAGGTTGCTCGGGAGCAGTATGGCAAGCTAGTGATCATGCACAGCAATATGGAGACGCTGTATCAGAACGTGCTGGAGTACTTTGCAGTTGATCCCAAGAAGACGTCTGTGGAGGAGCTGTTCACTGATCTCAGCAACTTTCGTTCCATGTTCACTGTGAGTATATTGTTCTGTAGAGTCAGTCATAGGAGAAGCATGAAAACGTTGTTTTCTGAGCATGTTGTTTGGAAGTTAACAATTAACATGTTACCGTAAATGCTCACATTTGATTGAAATGGGGTTGCTGACTGTTAATGACTTTATTCTCAATTGGATTGGCAGTTCTTTTTTGTTTGACATTAAAGGAAGTCATTTGATTAAATGTCAGTATAAAAAGAATGTTCATTATTGTGCTGTTAATCACGTTACATATAATCAGAAATGTGTTAATATGTTGGCTGTTGAAAGAACGTAGCAACTAGAAGCATCTAGACCTACTTAACGAATATTTCTGTGGATTGGTGTTCCATAATGCCATTTAAAAGGCGAGTTATGGATGTATTTGCATTCTATGAACTAATATATAACTAATAATATTTTGAAAAAGACTGCTTTACTAGTTCTTTATTACAAACAATTTTGGTGTAAGTAAACCTTTAACAGCATCAAAACCAATAATAAGTTGGATTTAGTTGTCTTCTAGCATTGGGCTGTTCAGTAAAAGATCTCACGCTGGAGTGATAGCTGGTTGCAGTTACATGTTTGAAATTTGGTGGTTAAGAAGAAAAAAATGTTAGCTGGAGTATCGTGTTGTTTTTGAGAAGAGCTGCAGTAAATCTAAAAAAAGTGGTGGATGTTTCTGAAACTTGTAAATTCACCGTCTTTTAGTCATTGGCTGTATCAAGGTGGAACATCAACTTTTTATGTGATTATCACATCAGTGTCCTGTGGTATAATGCAAAGTAAAACAGCGCCAGTCCTATGTAGTCCAGTCCCACCCAGACATTTATGTCATCACTGAGCTCTGTGGCCTTATCAGTCTGGTGCTGCTGTGAGTTGTTGAGCTGTGGAGACCCACTGTGTGTTTAATCAGCAGGATTAGTGGTACAGGCCACTGGGCGTGACAGATAATAGTAGCTAATTACCCTACTAAAGTTCCTGCCCTGCCCCCAACTTAACATCTACCACACTCAAATAGATTTCATGCCTCTTTCCCTTTTTTCCTGCTCAGTCATTAGTTATTCTTTGATTTGCTTACTCCCAAGCTTTGTCTATACATTTGTGTTTTTCAGGGGGAGTGTGGGTAGGGTTTTGGTCCTGTCTCTGTCCTGTTTTATATTTAAGGTGCAGAAATATGTCGGAATAATCAACGTTATTTATGATACCTCTCCTGCAATGCAAAGTTATTTTCAACTTAAATACCATTATTAATTTTTTGGTGATTTCTTCATGGTCAGAAATGGTATAATTGAGTAAACTGAGTACATATGTAAACTCAGACTGGGATTTCTCATTCTCCCTTTGCCTCTCTCCTAAAATCCAATTGAACTGAGTGGCACTTAATGTATGTTTGCCTTATGTAGACATTTCCTGCATACTGCACACAAACAATGAGTACTTTACGCAAGATCTAACAAGAGAACAGTTTTAAATAGGTCAGCAGTAAACTATTTTGACTGTTACGTCGTCATTAAATTGTGCTTGATAAGAATATCATATTGAAAAATAGTAGCAAGGGTTTTCATAAACCTTCTAGAAGCCAAACCACTAAACTAACTGTTGTTACTCCTTAGAATGTCAGTTCTTTTTGAGCTATACACACGTGTTATTGGTAGAAATCCAATGAAAGGACTAGCTGTGAGGTATTTCAAGTACAGTATTTAAGAGTAAAAATTATTGTGCTTTTGGACCCATGTTTTAAACCATCTACCAACGCGGTCAAATCAAATTGTCAGTGTCCGGCTTTCATGTAACACTCTTACTTAATGTACAACATTTAACCTTGAGCCACAAAATTAGACCTCCCATCTTCCCTTCTTATGTATGTTATCTTCTATATGAGGCATCTAACCTGAGACTAGAGTATCTACACAGTCTTCACAGACTTGAAGAAACACACAGGCAGTCAGACTTGCTTTTAGCCTGGCTGTGCCTATGCTATTGATACCTGGACTTCTGTGCTGTGATCTTTGCCTCACTGTAATGGCCACAACCCAGTTCACCAATGACTGTGTTCAGACATGAATCCAACCCAGAGTGAATGAAACAAACCTCAGTATGTTGCATGCAGTAATTCAATGCTAGTTAATACTAATGAAAATATATAACATATGCTATTGACATGAAAATGTTATTGATATTGTAGCCATAATCCTTTTCATTTTAGCTCCATGGTTCAGGCTTGAGTTTTGCAGTAGCGTTTATGTTCTGACCAAATATTACAGTTAATGACGCTGCCAGTGAAAGGCGAACAGGCCAAGTGTTATAAAGACTAGCATTATATGGTCAAAACTCCCAAGGTAGCCATTTATTCCCCTGTGATAGGTCAAGGAGTAAGCAGCTTACACCCTTAGCAAATTGGTCAGATGGTCACATCATACCCACATATCTTGGGGGAAACCAAGGATAGGCCAGTGAATGTAGGCATATAGTAAATCTCAGCAACGTAACCTCTCGGTCAAATCTGTGTCAGCATTTATCCTGCTGTGCCAAGGCCCATGCTAATAGGTGTGTGCTGTCTCTAGACCGCTGCCTGAAGTGAACTGAGCCTTGAACTGTGTGTATGTTGCTCGCATTGTGTGTGTGTGTGTGTGTGTGTGTGTGTGTGTGTGTGTGTGTGTGTGTGTGTGTGTGTGTGTGTGTGTGTGTGTGTGTGTGTGTGTGTGTGTGTGTGTGTGTGTGTGCGCACTTGTTAGTTTGCGTGCGAATGTCATTTTGTGGTGGCAATTTTTTATAAGGAAAGCTGCTTAGGTTTTTCACACACAAAGACGTACACACACACTCGTACACACACATACAGCATGCTCAGTCACCCGTGGGAAGGAGACCCAGGGCGAGGCCGCACATCTGACAGGAATCCAATTGAGCGTGTCTAATGGCGGACATCCAGGAGAGGAGGAGGGGGGAAGCAGACCTGCAGTGATGAAGGAGAGCGGAGGGCAATTTCCGCAGAGAGCTGGTTTTCTCTCTCTCTCTCTCTCCTTCCGCTTTAACATTAAAGTAAAAAATAATGCTTTGTCAGAAAGCAAAAATCCCATGACTTCGTATTTTCAGGCTCATCTCACTATTTCTCAAAATCAGTGTTGGTTCAGTTCTCATTATTTTTCAGTATTTAGATCATTCTTGCCTTTAATGTTGAATTTTGATTTAAAAACAAATGAAACCTGCTTTGCCTGTGCTTAAAATGAAAATTTTATGTTACTGACTCTTTTTTACTTTTATTATTCTTATATTGCTAATTGGTTCTGTGATTTAAAAAGACAGCATGGCCTTTTTGCGCTGGCTGTGATCATATTAATTTTGTTTTAAGAAGGATGTTTTGATGTATTATTCTTTAGATGCTCTTTTTCCTGTTATATTCTTTTTGTGAAGTTTAAGGGCAATCCTCTCTTAAACAGGCCCACTTGACGTATTGAGGCATTATTGACTAATCATTGTTTTCCCGGGCTGCTGACAGCAGTAAAGGGTCCAGTTTTAAATAAAATGTAATTTTGCCTACTGGCTGTCTACAGTCTTCCTCTGTGGAACTGCATAGTCATATTATTGAAATCTTCTATCACTCATTTTTAGTCTTGGTCTAGGCAAGTCTGTTATTGGCAACGTCGGTTCGTTGGTTGGTTGGTCATTCAGGAGATCCACCACTTTGGTCCAGACTTAAATAAATACAAAAAACTATTAGATGGAATGTCATGAAATTTGCTATAAATATTAAATGTCCCTGCAGGACGGAGGAAAGAACATAGCACAGTACAAGTACCACATAAAGATGTATAATAATAATGAGACTAATGATAAAACTAATAATTATAATAATAGGATGAATAATAATAATAATACTAATAAAACCAAACATAATAATCATAATGGTAATCATAATAACTGAAGCAGTGGGTGTTGAGCAGGATCGAGGGGGATGTAGGCGGTTTGCAGTCACTGATCCAGACTCTGCAGCACCAGAACAGAAATACCTGCAGAAAGCAACAGGAGGAAAAAAGACAACTTAGTAACAAGCATTGATTGGATATGAATCGGTACAGATGGAGAGGAGGAGGAGGAGGAGAGAGGAGATTGGTGCATCATTCGAAGTCCTCCGGTAGTCTATGCCTATAGCAGCATAAGTAGTTGGTGGTTCAAGCCAAGCCTGAGCTAGCCCTAACTATAAACTTTAAACTCTGCCTCCCATCTACTTTTGGAGACTCTAGGAACCACAAGTAAGCCTGAGTTCTGGGAGCGCAGTGTTCTACTAGGGAAATAGGGTGCTATGAGATGAGGAGGAGGAGGAGGATTATAAATTCTATTCTGGATTTTACAGGGAGCTAATGCTGAGAAGCCAACACAGGAGAAATATGAACTCTTTTTCCTAGTTCCTGTCAGCACTCATGCTGCAGCATTCTGGATCAGCTGGAGAGTATTTAATTTGTTGGAACAGCCTGATAATAAGGAGTTGCAATAATCCAGCCTGGAGGTAACAAAAGCATGGACTAGTTTTTCTGCATCTTTTTGAGAGAGGATGTCCCTGATTTTTGCAATGTAGGTTAAAAAAGGCAGTTCTTGAAGTTTGTTTTATGTGGTACTTAAAAGACATATTCTGATCAAAGAGAACTGGGAGATTCCTAACAGTGGTGCTGGAGGCCAGGGCAATGCCATGTAGAGTAACTATATCATTAGACAATGTGTTTCTGAGGTGTTGGGGTCAAGTACAGTAACTCCAGTTTTGTCTGAGTTTAACAGCAGAAAGTTGCTTGTCATCCACGTTTTTATGTCCTTAAGGCATGCTTGAAGTTTAGCTAACTGATTGGTTTGATCAGGCTTCATTGAAAAGTAAAATTGGTTATCATTTGCATGATTAAATATCGCCATGCATTATTTCCAGATGAATTATCCTAATGACTTTTGTAATCCTCTGACTTTTCTTCAAGTGCCACCAGCAGATTGACCTTTGTGGTTATTAATGATATACTTTGCTGGTTTCATTTCTGGTGAAACTGAGGATATTCTTCCAAGCTTGGTTACCTTCTCGTTTATCAAGGGTGAAGTAGCCTCCATCGAGGAGCACCTCGGTCCTTCTCCATTGGCAGACTGACCTGGGCTCCCAGCTAGCTTCGTGGTGCAGCAAGCACATTGACCAGCATCCCATTAATTTATTTTTAATGCACATGGAAGTGAATGACGTTATGGCTTGTAATTCCAGCAAAATATATTCAGACCTGGAGTCCCTGGGCTATGCAATTGAGAGTCTAGGAAGATATTGTATTATTCCCTATTCCAAATCTCTCCAAAAACTCTGAACGTTTTTGTCGACTCTTCAGTCTGGCTACAAAACATCTGTTCTGCTGCAGCATATGACTTCATCTCCAACTCTTGATTACTTTCTGACTAATTCAAGCCTGTACAGAGCAGATGGTGTGAACCTAAATAGAAAAGGAACAAAGCAGTTGACTGCTAATGTCATCCACTTTCTACAGTTTAATTCATTCTGATAAGTACCACGGTAAGACCTGATCCAGAGCTAAAAGTTCTAACAGTGTGGGTCCTGCCACTGTGTGCTCTGACTCTAACCCAGTCTCTGAATAACAATAGCCACCACACGCCTGACTCTGCAACTTCTGAGAATTGTAATAATTCTGTAAGATCCTGAAAATTTGCACCTGTCAATGTCAGATCCCTTACTAATCAAACTTTCCTTGTCAATGATTTTATATCATCTCATAGGCTTCATTCTATTCTCCACACTGAGACTTGGCTCGATAAAACTAGTAACAAAGAACTTATTGAAGCTTCTCCATCTAATTTCTCATTTTCACACTGTACCAGATCAAATAAGAAGGGTGGTGGTGTTGCTACCATTTTGTCAGATATTTTATCATGCAAAAGCATCTTATTTGGTTCTTAATCTACTTTTGAGTATTTAGCCCTGTTAATGAAATCTGCATATTCCTGTCTAGTACACAGTTTACTGCCCTCCAAGGCTTAAAAAGGTTTTATATTTTAATTTGGTGAGCTTCTATCAAAAATCACTCCGGGGATTTCAACATTCATACTGATAACACCACAGACCATTAGGCTAACCAGTTTACTGAAATGTTATCAGCTTTTGATTTCATACAGCACAATGCCGGGCCTACTACAAGTGACGTAAGATCAAATTTCAGGCTGATTATATTATATCTCTGGAATCTTCCCCTCAATTCTCAAAAATGCTATTGTAACACCATTGTTGAAGAAGCACAATCTTGATCCATTTGTCCTCGAGAACTATAGACCAATTTCCAACGTACCATTCCTGGGAAAATTCTTGAAAAGGTTGTTTATCGACAATTATACATGCATCTGTCACTTAACAGTTTAATTGACGTTTAACAGTCTTTTTTTAGAGTTATCCACAGTACAGAAACTGCCCTGGTCAGAGTTGCTATTGATTTTAAGATTAGCTAAGACAACCATAAAGTTTCTGTTCTGGTAGTTCTCGACCTCAGTGCAGCCTTAGATACGATTGACCATGTAATTCTTCTTCAGCACCTTGAACACTATTTACGCCTTAGAGGCACATTTCTTAACTGGCTTTGCGCTTACCTTGCTGGTAGGTCTTTCTGTGTTTTTGTTGAATTAGATGAAGTCACCATTCCATATGGAATCCCACAGGGGTCATTTCATGGTCCTCTACTGTTTAATTTGTATATGCTCCAACTAAGGTCCCATCTTTCAAAAATACAACATATTATATCACTCCTATGCTGACGAGAAACAGTTATACATATCTGTTTCTGTCAACCACCTAACCCAGTGAACGATCTCATCCAATGCATTACTGATGTCAGATTGGACAGCCAAAAATTTCATACAGCTAAATAGCTTTGAGTCACCAGATAAACTCTTTGTTAACTCCCCTGACAGTAAAACCCTGTGAGCATGTCAAAAACTTGAGTGTGATTTTGGATGCTGATCTTAACTTTCAGAAGCTCATATCTAATATTTCTAACACTGCTTTTTATCATCCCAGAAATGTATCTAAAGTTCCTTCCTATCACAATCAGATTCTGAAAAGTTGGTTAATGCATTTGTTTCAAGTGTACTAGGTTATTGTAATGCAGTTTTTGTTCGACTGGCAAAACAAGTGCTTAATAAAGTCTAGCTTATTCAGAATGCTGCAGCCAGACCATTAACTTAAATCAAATGGTGTGAACACATCACTCCTTAACAAAGAATTGATTTTAAAATACCTCTTATTGTTTCTAAAGCTATAAACAGCTTATCTCCCCCTTACGTTGTTGACATGCTCACTGAATACACACCAGACAGATCCCTGAGATCATCAAGTAAAGGTTTTCTGACTATCCTGAGAATAAATTCTAAATCAGCTCATGGTGCCTTTAGTCATTATGGTCCTACTCTATGTAATTCTGTACTACATGAACTGTTTTTTCACAAGCTTTTGGTTAGGATTAAAGTGTGTGGTTAATTGGTAAAACCTTAATTTTAGAATCAGTATTATTATTGTTATTACTTTTTAATGATAAGAATAATACCTTCTTATTCTACTCTCTTCATAATACTTTCTTACCCTCTACTTCTATATGCTGTCTTATATCATTTTCTAACTGCCACATCTCTTTATTTTATATATGAAATGTTAATTTAATGTTATTTGTTTTGGTCATGTATGATCTTTACCTATTTTTGCTTTTATTTTAAGCATATTACGTTTATGTCCATCGTATGAAATGCGCTGTAGAAATAAACTTGACTTGATTCGATTCATTGAGCACTTTATTAGGAACACCTGTACACCTGCGTTAATTGTGCAATTATCCAATCAACCAATCATGTGGCAGCAGTGCAATGCATAAAATCATGTAGATACAGGTCAGGAGTTTCTGTTAATCTTCAAAGCAGACATCAAAATGGGGAAAAGAATGTGATGACAGTCACTTTGACCGTGGCATGATTGTTGGTGCCAGATGGACTGATAAGAGGAATTTCTGAAACTGCTTATTTCCTGGGATTTTCCCGTGCAACAGTGTCTAGAGTTTACTCAGACTGGTGCCAGAAACAAAAAAAATATCCAGTGCGCGGCTTTTCTGTGGACGGAAACAGCTTGTTGATGAGAGAGGTCAGCGGAGAATGGCCAGACTGGTTGGAGTAGTATGGCTACAGTAACTCAGATAACCACTCACAACTGTAGGGAGCGGAAAAAACAATTTCAGAATGCACAGCATGTCGAACCTTGAGGTGGATGAACTACAACAGAAGAAGACCATGTCGGATTCCTCACCTGTCAGCCCAGAACAGAAATCTGAGGCTACAGTGGGAACAGGCTCACCAAAATTGGACAGGTGAAGAAAACAGAAAAAAACTGAGAGTATTCTAATGAATCTCGGTTTATGTTGATGCATGCAGATGAGAGGGTCAAAATTTGGTGTCAGCAGCATCAATCCATGGTGCCAAACCTGCCGCCAGTCCAGGATGGTGGTGGTGATATAATGGTGTCGGGAAGGTGTTCTTGGCACACTTTTGAACGCTTGATACCGATCTATGACAATAATCTTTGACATTGACTTTACTTTAAATCTATCTGAATATTGTTGGTGTCCATGTGCATCCCTTTATGGCCACATTTTACCCACCTGCTAATGGTCACTTCCAGCATAATAATGCACCATCTCACAAAGCAAAAGTTGTCTAAAATTGGTTTAATGAACAGGACAATGAGTTCATAAAGTTTAAATGGATGAAGTGATCGGTGAGTGTATATCTCAAAAACTACTGCACTGATTGTCATGAAAATTGGTCCAGACATTCATGGTGCCCTCAGGATGAATTATAACAACTTGGAGTACCAGCACCAGTACTCTGGTAATGACTACATACCTGCAAATCTAAGGACTTTCCTATCATCCTCAGCTGTACTTTGTGCTTATTGATAATTAGCAACTGTTGGCATGCTTGAATTTAGATTGTAAACATGGTAAACATTATACCTGCTAAACATCAGCATGTAAACATTGTATTATGAACATGTTAAGCATGCTGATGTTATCATTTAACTCATAGCACTGTTGTCTGTACAAGGTACTGGTTCAGAAAGCTGCTAATATGGCTGTAGGCTCTGGGTTAATTAAATGAAACCTTAAATCAAAGTTATTTTTAAAGTGTATTATTATTGGCCTACATTTATTAAGATCATTCTACAGTTGCCATCTGCATCATAGGTTTATAGGACATCTTGTTCAATCTTGTTCTTGTTTACAAAAGACAATCTAATCATACATGTTTAACAAGTTTTGGTTTAAAAAGATATGTTGTTAAATGTAATCTACAATCCAACCTGTGAAGCTGTCATTAATGACAACGATTTCACCACTGACTAGATCGCTGTCTGTATGAAATTGTCTGCATTGAGGGTAGCAACAGCTCTGTTTGGTTGTTACAGTCAAAGTGTGTTTATGTTCTGTTTGGGTAATTGAATATGACTTTTTAATGAGAGAGCTGCTTGATAGTGAGGAGGGGAAGGAGTGTCAGAGTTTTGACAAAGTTCACATTAGTTATCCGTCTCAGCTGTCTACTTGTGACCTGGGATCACTTAATTGTTCCTTATTAGAAATATATTATTTGATAGTACTCTTGTTCTTTGCTTTTCTTTTTCCTCATTCTCTCCTTCCGTAATTTACCAGATTGGATGCCCATTAAAGATATAGTCATTTGTGAATCAGTGGTTGCCACGAGCAACCGACAGTCATTCCATCAAATCACTTCAAATTTTGTGGAGGAGTTAGTTTCATTTAAAAATAGAGCTCTGCACAGCTTCAGTCTTAGTCATTTGGTATTCATCTCTCCCCTCTCCTCTTCAGCACTCTTCTCTTCTCCTGAATTTTGTATAAACCTGCCGAGTGGTATTCATCAGTGTCGTTAGCTACTATTGTCTTTTTATGTGGGAGTTTAGATAAATGAATTTTAAAGTATATGTTTGCTAAGTTGTCAACAAACCACAATCATCTTACGGTGTGTTCACAACTAAGAAAAAAAAAAAAATGTAAGCCATAGAGAACACATTATTCAAGCATACGCTAAGAGTGGTGGAGCTGTATTAAACTGTGAATAATGTATACTTTTACACCCTTACTATCATTATTTTACAGTGTGTCAAGTGACTTGTTGACACTAAATCAACTACGCTGAATTGTTTTGAATTCAAGTTGACTATATCATTTCCAACAATGTTCTAACAATAATGATTTGTATGCAGTCTCTCTCTTAGCTGTGGCATCTATCATATTTACAAAACACAGACAAACCCACTTTTTTGGTTTTAAATGTGTTTTTTAAGTTAGCTGTAAATGCTAACTTAAAGACACATTTTATTTATGTATCTGTGTAGGGATTGTCTCATAACATTGCCTTTTGCCCTTTACTAAGCATCACCGATTCAAGTTGGAAATAGCCAAATCTTTTATGCTGTATTGGGACCTTTAATGCCTTTTATGTTCGGATTCTATTTCACAAAAAACTATGCTTGGGACGGTCAAACTTAGGAAAGCATTGCAGATTTTAACTGAAAAATTTTGTTTGAATCTGATATTTCTGTGTGAGTCACAGCTAGCTTTTGGGAAATTAGATTTGTATTAGATAGCACCCAGTTTAGAGAGTATGGTAGTTCCTAAAGGCCCTTCTCTTTCTCACAGTCTCTTCTGGCAACTTCCTGAAGAGATGCACTGTGTGTGTACAGGCATTATCATGATCTCCTGTGTTAGGTTGTGCATGTAGAAGTTCCACTGCAGATTGGCATGCTTCCACTGGCTTCTCTGAGAAGCTGGGCTGTGTGAATAACACAAGAGGAGGGGAGATGAGGAGTAAGAGTTGGGTGTTTGATCAAAAACCCAGCCTCCCTTGCTTTAAGTGACTGGATATTGATCAGGATGGCAATAGTGCTGGCTCTCTATTAAATTATACGCTTTCTGTCTCTTGGCTGTAGCATTATTGAGCTTTAGACACCATCATATGAGTTTAACAGCCTTCTGGCACAGGGATTATAGAGCCTGTTAGCGCAGTGGTTGATATACAGCAGATACCATACCTATATATTCAAGTGATCTTCATAGACAGGCAGAATGGAATTATTAATCATTTTTTTGACAAGTTTAGAAGTAGTTTACATCACTTTGTTTAAACATCAATAACATTAAAAGACACCCCTGTCCTGAAACCTGATATTGATGTTAGCCTTGCAGTTCACGTGAATGTTGTACAACAGTTTTTGATGTCTCAAAGCTTGCATATGAACAGTAATTGACATTTACTACTGCAAATTCCAACCTAATAGTTATCAGGACATCATAATGTACTTAATCAGGAGCATGGACACTTAGGATTGTTACGGTCTAAGTATGTTTACGTTCTGTTTTAGTAATTGAATTTGACTTTTTGATGAGAGGGCAGGAACTACTCCATGGCCCAGAAATAAAATTGGAACCCATAAAAACCAAACTAGGGTTCTGTGGTTGAAATGCACCTAACCTATATGACTATCTCTAAGGGTTCCTTAAAAATTGCCCTGTGGTCAAAAAAGGGACAAAAGTAGGGTCAACACAAAGCTTTCCTCATTATCCTTGCATATTGTCAACTTGCTTTTGTAGTCCATTTGTTTTTATAGAAGTATGTACACACATATATTCAGTTTTCCCACATTTTATTCTCGTGCTCTTTGAGCAGACAGTTCTGACAAAAGAAAAGATGAATGATTGCAAACATGATTAAAGCTGACAATCAGCATTTCCTTAAAATAAGTAGAAGTTGCTATTCTTCATGGATCAGCATAGATCATCAAGAGATTTAACACATGTATTATTTTTATTATATCTAAAACTATAATTCAAGTCAGACACTGCAGGTACTCAAAAATTGCAGTCCTAACATTTAAATGTTAAAGAGAAAAACATTAGCACAGAGGCGTTTAATTTATAGTTTGTACTGTATATTTATCTAAGGCAAGATAGCAAGTGCAATTAATCAATAATCATACATTTTTTGAAAGACATACTTGTGTAACCATAAACACAATATGATCTAAGTAAATGGAAGGAAGTTACCTGATTATTCTTGTAATGTAAATTGGATTAAGCCATGGACTTTGGTATCACATATTCAGATTCTTTTAAATTCAGGTGGTTTCAAAGTTGATATTTGTTTACAGTTGATCCGCAGGTAGTGTGTTAGACATAAACATCCACCCCTGTGTGTTCAGTGACTTCATACTTTATACTGTTTTGGTATGATGATTTTTGTTTTTGTTTTGCAACACATGGGAAATTTTTTCTGTTTGTTTTATCTTTTAAGGTGATGCTGCCCAGGATGTTTTCCGGCTTTGTAATAGAGAAAAACAAAAGAAATAATAAATATGGAAAAACAGCCTTAATAATCTCCAAAAATAAGAAAAAAATGTGTTGTTTTTAAATGTGCAGGGAAGATTCAACATTAAAACAGAAAATACTGTTTATTTAGAAGACCAGCCCCTTTTTTCATGTCCTTAGGTCATTGTTCCAGCATTCTTTTGGCTCTTTAGTGTGTGAAGTCTGTGGTGCCAAGTTTTCTGTCTTGCAGGACCGGAGTGCAAATGCACCTTATAATCTTCATTTAACTTTAATAATGCCTGATAAAGATGTTTGTGGGGTTTGACGACTGCCTCTGCTTTTGACAATCTCTACA